>NW_027196890.1:37500-75014 GCF_038502225.1 Cherax quadricarinatus | reverse complement strand
CTGCATAAATTTATTTGTAATATCTTCAAAATTTGAAAATTCGTATTTATTATGTTAATTGTGAAATATAAATGAAACGAAGTAATATTAATTTTAAAGTAAAAGGACACAAGTGCAAATAATGTGACATTTATTGTGGCAACGTTTCGCTCTCCAGGAGCTTTATCAAGCCATTACAAACAATACATGGACACAGAGAGTATATGAACATTAAAATGGTATAAAATACCGACAGATTGTTAGGTAAGACACATATGCAACAGTCAGGTTGACTGTTGCATATGTGTCTTACGCAACACAGAGAGTATATAAAGGCTCAGAGTGAGGTGCAATACTAGTGAGGTAACATTTCGATGTTCACTAGTGGTAGTAGTAGTAGTAGTAGTAGTAGTAGTAGTAGTAGTAGTAGTAGTAGTAGTAGTGACAAAAGTAATACAATATGATAGAGCAATTAATTCGTACAAGAGTAAAAGGATATAAAAGCTATTACTTGGGTAACATAAAAATAGGTTGGACAAATATTGACTGGAAAGAGGCAGCATGTTTCAGTGTTCACTCTCTGTAATGTGCTTTGTGTAGTATAACAGGAGAGACTATGTGATGGCAGGGTTTACTGTTTTCAGGAGGATTCTTGCTAAGACTTCGGAGATGGTGAAGCTGCCGTTGTTTTGTTTAATTGTATTCGAAACAGCGATCAGTGCTGATTCGAGGCACTTGCGTCTGCGGAAATTAGTTTCTTTGATCACTAATTGGGCGTCTCTGAATTTCATGAGATGATTGGTGGAATTTCGGTGTTGTACACAGGCGTTGTTCAAGTTATCGTTCCTACATGCGTAAATGTGAACATTAAAATGGTATAAAATACCGACAGATTGTTAGGAAAGACACATATGCAACAGTTAGGTATCTTTATTTCGAAATAAAGATACCTAAGGGTATCTTGGTACAGACCATCAACTTCGACAATCTCTACTAGTGAGAACGGCTGGGTTTGAGAGGGACCTGCCCTCCCAACGCAACCTACGTCTCACCTCCTGGCACTATTTAAGGCTTCATCCTGTCACTTCAACTCCATATTGTTTCAGACAACGGAACAATGCTCTTCTCCAGACTGAGGGACTGACCACCTCAAAACTTTAAGGGTGATGGACTGATTACATCGTCTTCAAGTATCTTCTGCTTCTATCAACTTTTCTGTACTCGACTGAAGAAGCCTACTGTGTAGGCGAAACGTTTAGAAATAAAGATACCTAACTGTTGCATATGTGTCTTACCAAACAATGCGTAAATGTGTTCATTGAGGCGGGTGTCGAGGTTTCTGGCTGTTTCACCTACGTAAATCTTGTCACAGCCTCCACAGGGTATAGTGTAAACTCCTGCATTGACTGGTTCGTGGTGCTTGGATTTTGTCCTGGTTATATCCTTTATTGAAGTGCTAGAAGCGATGGCGACTCTGGTGTTAGCTTGTGAAAGTACTTTTGAGACGTTCAGTGCAACCTGGCTGTTGGGAAGAATTATAACTTTGCTGGGAATTTCATGAATTTCAGAGACGCCCAATTAGTGATCAAAGAAACTAATTTCCGCAGACGCAAGTGCCTCGAATCAGCACTGATCGCTGTTTCGAATACATTTAAACAAAACAACGGCAGCTTCACCATCTCCGAAGTCTTAGCAAGAATCCTCCTGAAAACAGTAAACCCTGCCATCACATAGTCTCTCCTGTTATACTACACAAAGCACATTACAGAGAGTGAACACTGAAACATGCTGCCTCTTTCCAGTCTATATTTGTTAGGTAAGACACATATGCAACAGTTAGGTATCTTTATTATGAAACGTTTCGCCTACACAGTAGGCTTCTTCAGTCGAGTACAGAAAAGTTGATAGAAGCAGAAGATAAGATTAAGACACATGTGCAACATCTGGGTATCTTTATTGTAGACGTTTCGCCATCCAGTGGCTTTATCAATACAAATTCTAGGACATAACTTGAAGACAGTAGAACTATGTACAGAAGATGAGGTAATCAGTCCCTCAACCTAGGAGTAGGTGCGAAGAGCACCATAGTCGTGGAGATTCTGAAGCAGAAGAAAGGATCCTGGCGCTTATATAGTAACGTCAGGTGTAGCAGACGAGGGCATATTCACTGGTAGGCGGGATTCCCCAGTGGAAGTAGGTCCTTCCCAAAGAGATGGGTTAGTTGTAATAGTAGTTGTCGTAGACGTGAAGGTTATGTACATGTCCTCAGAATTAAGATTCCATGATGTTGCAGTGTCTGACAAGTTGTGTACGAATGGTATATAATACCGACAAGATGAGATTAAGACTATGGTGCTCTTCGCACCTATTCCTAGGTTGAGGGACTGATTACCTCATCTTCTGTACATAGTTCTACTGTCTTCAAGTTATGTCCTAGAATTTGTGAATAATAAAATGGTATAAAATACCGACAGGTTGTTAGGTAAGACACATATGCAACAGTTAGGTATCTTTATTTCGAAACGTTTCGCCTACACAGTAGGCTTCTTCAGTCGAGTACAGAAAAGTTGATAGAAGCAGAAGATACTTGAAGACGATGATTACATCGTGTCTTACCTATGTGTCTTACCTAGAATTTGTATTGATAAAGCCACTGGATGGCGAAACGTCTACAATAAAGATACCCAGATGTTGCACATGTGTCTTAATCTCATCTTGTCGGTATTATATACCATTCGTACACAACTTGTCAGACACTGCAACATCATGGAATCTTATTTCTGAGGACATGTACATAACCTCCACGACTACGACAACTACTACTACAACTAACCCATCTCTTTGGGAAGGACCTACTTCCACTGGGGAATCCCGCCTACCAGTGAATATGCCCTCGTCTGCTACACCTGACGTTACTATATAAGCGCCAGGATCCTTTCTTCTGCTTGTCGTGGTCAACTTCAACTGTGTGTGCCAAGTCAAACGTGATATCCTTTTCACAATGCTGTTGAATCGTGTGAAAATCAAGCCTGTGAATGGTGCAATAAATGACTCCTCGAAGTTAGCTTTAGCTACCGTCGTTAGGACCTGCCTGCAGGTCAAATTTACGGCAATCCACTCTCTGAAAGACTCCTTCATTGTCGTCTGCACAGATGACACGGAAGCACTAAAACTAATGGACGACTCTTCAATCAGGACCCTACAAACACAACAATTCACTCTATCCCCGTCTCCATTCTTGAAGTCGAAACGTTCGGTCTTTGTGAAAAGACTTGACAATATCGTCACCTCTCTCTCTACTGAAGCACTGAAGACATCTATTGAGGAACAAAACACCTGGGCCTCGGTAGATAGCATCTCCAAGATCCCCAACGCCACATCAATGCTAAAGATTACATTCTCAGACATCTCCATGGCTGCCCAAGCTCTCTCTGACGGTCTGGCCATCTCATATTACCACATTCACCCAAGTCATATAGAACAAGAACGTTTCACATACATCTCCCACTGCTGGACCTGCTACTCCTATAATCACACCACCAAGGACTGCCCCATCAAGAATAAGAAGTTTTGTTCAAAATGTGGGAATGATGGACACGATTTCAGATCCTGCACCATTACTACAACACCAACATGTCTTAACTGCAAGGGTAATCATCATACCCTTGCAGCTAAGTGCCCAATCAGGAAAGAAATCATATTGAAGAAAACTAAAGTTCTGAAGAAAACCTCCAATTCACCGACATATGCTGCAATAACCAAACCACAAACCGACGCCATCAAGACTCTACACGCTAATCTACAGGCACCATCGCCCAGCAACTCCCTCTCTCCACTCCCCGACGGTGCTCCTTCCAAGGTGCTGTACTGCATGGTGTATGCACACCTTGCAAACGCAGCAAGCCCCGGCACTTTCAACACCACTATTAACGAACTATTCCGTCTGAACAACATGCCTGCGTTCAATTTTCCGGAATCCGCACCTTCAGAAGACATCCTCAAGATCCTTCCCAACGTCCTGAACTTTACTGCACCTACAGACCTGTCTCCTGCCCAAGCAACTGCTCCTGTAACTTCTATAACCACTTCCACCGCTGACAACGTTGATCAAGTTGCCTCAACCACCGCCTCCCACCTCTCCCAGCCTGCTGTTACACAACCATTACACCTCACAGCTGCTCCTGTCGAACCTCAGTCACCTGCTACCACCATTGTAGATTCTCCCAGTGAATCCACTCCAGAAGAGGAAGATAACGACGACTCCAGTAAACCCTCATGGGAAAACCTTACCTTTTACACTTCTCCTTCAAATACTGACACCATGACCTGTACTGAACTCTACAAAAGCCTCGGTGCTGGAACAGTCAAGTATGCATGTGAATCACCGCTTCACTTCACACTCACCCAAGTTCTTGAGTTCATCAAGCCTCTACGTTTCACCTTCAGCAACAAGGCTAAATTATACCACCTATCTAGAAGCAGCTTCAAAAAGTTTGAAAATGGCTCCATTGCTAACCTGCCTCCTCAGTTACTCCTATAACTCCCATATGTGTTCTACCCTCTGATGTGACCTAGCCTGCTGCCAGCTACTCAAGATTCAAGACTTCAACTACAACAAGTTCAATGCAACAGTCACTGCTATTCCTGTTCTCAAGTCTGCCCCACGATCGCCTTAGCTGCTGGGTTAAGCCCTGGCTCTATTTCTCTTACTAAGAACACTCCTCTCCAGAGCTATTCTTCATCTGTCCCGTCTTCCCCGCTCATCCCATTGGGATCTTACCTAAACTTGTTTGCTTTTGCTTTTGCTCTTCTGCTTCAGAATCTCCACGACTATGGTGCTCTTCGCACCTACTCCTAGGTTGAGAGACTGATTACCTCATCTTCTGTACATAGTTCTACTGTCTTCAAGTTATGTCCTAGAATTTGTATTGATAAAGCCACTGGATGGCGAAACGTCTACAATAAAGATACCCAGATGTTGCACATGTGTCTTAATCTTATCTTGTCGGTATTATATACCATTCGTACACAAGCAGAAGATGTTAGGTAAGACACATATGCAACAGTCAGGTATCTTTATTATGAAACGTTTCGCCTACACAGTAGGCTTCTTCAGTCAAGTACAGAAAAGTTGATAGAAGCAGAAGATACTTGAAGACGATGTAATCAGTCCATCACCCTTAAAGTTTTGAGGTGGTCAGTCCCTCAGTCTGGAGAAGAGCATTGTTCCATAGTATGAAACAATATGGAGATGAAGTGACAGAATGGAGCTTTTTATAGCGCCAAGAGGTGAGACGTAGGCCACTAGGAGAGGTAAGAACTCAGATGTTGAAAGGTCAGGTCCCTCTCAAATCCAGCCGCTCTCACTAGTGGAAGTTGTCGAAGTTGATTGCAGGTCTGTACCAAGATACCCTTGTGTTGCAGTGTCTGACAGATTGAACATTAAAATGGTATAAAATACCGACAGGTTGTTAGGTAAGACACATATGCAACAGTTAGGTATCTTTATTATGAAACGTTTCGCCTACACAGTAGGCTTCTTCAGTCAAGTACAGAAAAGTTGATAGAAGCAGAAGATACTTGAAGACGATGTAATCAGTCCATCACCCTTAAAGTTTTGAGGTGGTCAGTCCCTCAGTCTGGAGAAGAGCATTGTTCCATAGTATGAAACAATATGGAGATGAAGTAACGAACGAACGAAAGTTCAGGTAAGATCCCAAATGGGATGAGCGGGGAAGACGGGACAGACGAAGAATAGTGCTGGAGAGGAGTGTTCTTAGTCGTAGAAATAGAGCCAGGGCTTAACCCAGCAGCAAAGGCGATCGTGGGACAGATATTGAAAAGAGAAATTCCGGTTCTTCTGTTGGGACTCCGGTGGGGTGAGCTGGGAGTAAGGGACTTGCGACGTTTAGAGCTAGAGAGGAGTGCAGAACTGAGTCATGTCTTAACCCAAAAAAGCTAAGGCGAACGTGGGTCAGAGAATGGTACCTGTCTTAGAAGGTACCTGTCAGCGGATCCAAGGTTATTTGTAAGTAGGGTTAGGAGCAGGATCATGCAAGGAGTAGAAAAGGTTGTGTTGGTTTGTGGGTCTGCGAATGTCTTCGTCAAGGAGAGAGGTCCAGTAGTCATGTCGTGTCTCAAGTTTGTCTATCTGTCTGTCACTGAGCCTCTTCCAGTACAGATTCAGCGCAGGGACGTCTAACTGGGCATGGAGAGACTCGCTTGTGGCGAAGTCCTCCCATCTGACATCAAGCACCCAGCGCAGCGCCTTGTTCTGGACACGCTGCAGTTTAAGTAAGTTTGTTTTTGCTGCAAGAGAGAGGGCTAGAGGAGAGTAAGTTATCAGAGGACGTATTAGGGATTTGTAGAGGTGTAGTTTGGTGCGTTGAGAGGCATGTTTCAGCTTGTAGAGGCCCGCAAGGGCCTTACTAGCTATTGCATGCCTTGAGTGAATGTGTCCGTGTAAACGAAGAAGGTAGTCAAGATTAACGCCAAGGACAGTGACAGATTGTGTGATAGGGAAGTAAGTGCGGGTGTCAGCTGTTCTGAGTTCGACAGGTAATGGAGGATCACGTTTCCTGTAGTTAAAATACGTAATGCTGGATTTTGCTGCATTGGTTTTGATCCTCCATTTTTGTTCCCAGATGGCTATCCTGTCAACCTCATTTTGTGTTTTGTGTGTGAGTGTATCTATATTGGCATGAGTGATAAGTTGTGTAATGTCGTCTGCATAGGCTAGTGTGATGGAGTTGTGGTATACAGGTGTTGGAATGTCGTTAGTGTATAAAATGTAGAGGGTAGGGGAAAGGACAGATCCCTGGGGTACTCCAGCATTTAGTGTGAAGTAGTCAGAGTAACAGCCTTGGAATTTGATTCTCATGGTACGGCCGTCTAGGAAGTTGCAGAGGAGTTTACGAGTATTGAGAGGCAGGTTGAAGTTAGTGCAGAGTTTGTACTTGAGCCCCTCGTGCCACACAGTGTCAAAAGCTTTTTCAACGTCTTTTGCAACCAGGGCTGTCCTGTTTCTTTGTTTTGTGTTTATGTGGATGTAGTTGAGAATGATGTTAATGGCATCCTGTGTGGATCTGTGTGTTCTGAAGCCAAACTGGCCATCTGAAAGTAGAGAATTATGTTCCAGGTATCTGCGAAGGCGATGATTAATGAGTTTTTCAAAGAGTTTTCCTAAAGTTTCGAGGAGGCTGATAGGGCGATAGTTTCTAGGGTCAGAGTGGTCTTTATTGGGTTTAGGAAGGAGGATAGCAGTAGCAGCTTTGAAGAGGGAAGGGAAGTATCCAGAGGCAAGGGAGGCATTGAGGAGGTTTGTGTAGGCAGTAATGATAGAGTCAGGAAGGTGTTTCAGGATAATATGGTTTAGGCCAGAGGCACCAGGAGCCTTTGGAGGAAGGTGTCTGAGGAGAGTTTTAATGTCTGTGTTGGTGAAAGGAGTGTCGAGTTCTTGGGAGGAGGTAAGAGTGTCTAGATGTATGTGGCTGTCTGGTGTTGTTTCTTGTGTGTGTGCAGTGTTCCAGTGTTCTATGTTCTGAATGTGTTGAATAACGTTAGGGCGAGGTGGGTGAGGGTGGAAGATGTTCTCCCAGATGTGTTTGAAGATGTTGGTAGCAGCCTGTGGGTCTGAGATGTGTGTGTTGTTGTGGGTGATGTGTTTGAATTTGTTGGTGGGAGTAGTGCCTCTGATTTTTTTGATAAAGTTCCAGAAGGCTTTAGTGTTTTTAACACGCTGCCTGTCCGCTTGTTGTATTAGTCGTGACCAGTGATTGTTGTGGTCTTGGTCTAGGCTGTGTAAAATGTTGTTTCTAAGGTAAGTGAGATCTAATCGGACTTGATTAAATCTATGTGTGTTGTAGAGGAAGCGGTTGTGGTAGCAGATAATTAGTCTTCTTGTTCTGAGTGACGGTTTGAAGGAATAACGAGTGGTGTGAGTTTTCTTTGGTATTGCGATGTTGGCTGCTTGTGTAATGGTGTCCTGGATGAGATCAAGTTGAGTATCGATGTCAGAGATAGGTTTGTTGTTGTAGTCATAGGTGAGGTTAATATTGTCTATGTGTTGTTTGAAAGCATCCCAGTCAGCGTTCTTGTAGGAGAATGAAGGTGTGGTTGGAATGAGGATAGGGTTGGAGGAGATGTGTAAGATGACTGGGATGTGATCAGAGCCTGTAATAGGGCCAGGTGAGATGTAATGTTGAAATAGAGAGCTGGCTCGGTTTGCCAGAATGATGTCTGGTTTGCCTTGGCCCGTGTGGTTGAAGAAGGTATTGAAGTCTGGGCCAAGATGAATTAGGTGTTTATGGTTTGTGAAGTTGAGTAATTGGTGACCAAGTTGGTTGTTACTGGTGTGATGAAAGGCAGTGTGTTTGGCATTCATGTCAGCTAGTAGGTAAGTTGGTGTGTTGGTGTAGTTGAAGACTAAGGAGAGGTCGTGTATGTTGAGAGTAGTGTTTGGGCGAGCATAGGTGGTGAAAAAGATAAAGGGGCCAAGGTGGGTGTGTATTCTGACCGCAAGACAGTGTTGGTGAATAAAAGGGATTGGGAGAAATTCATGTTTTATGTTGGAATTGACAAGGATGGCAACCCCATCGTGGGGATCATAGGGGGACTGTAGTGCAGTATAACCATAATGGCGGATACATTGAGGGGCTTTGAGGCAGGTACTGTTTAGCAAAACAATATCTGGCCTCTCTGCTTCAAGGAGCTCGGCCAGTAGGTGTCTAATTGTAAAGTAAGAACGTACGTTGAACTGAATCACCTTAAACGTGATTTAATGGTTTCGTCTTAGCAAAGTTAATGTCGGGGGAGGAGTTTGGATTAAAGCCCGTGATAGTGGTGCCATCAGTGGATGTGTGTTTGTAGGTGCTACGGACCCGTTTCCTGGAGGGGGAGGAAGAGATGGATCTGTTTTTATGTTCTTTGGTCTGTCCGTTAGAAGTTGGGGTAGGTTTAGGTTTGAGTGGATTTTGTCTGGAGGAGGTGGAGTTGGACCTGGATGAGGTTTTGGTTGTGGTGGAGTGGGCGAAGGTGGATGCAGAGGAAGTGGAAGTTTTGGTAAGCTGTGAGGAAGTGGAAGCTTTGGAAGGGGATGAAGTGGGTAAGGAAGTGGGGGGAGGGGTGGTCGTAGCAGTAGCAGTAGGGGTGTTGGTGGGAGGTGTAGAAGTAGTGAAGAGAGGTAGTGGAGGAGGAGAGCTGGTGGGAGTAGGAAGTGGGGGGGTGGGAGAGAGGAAGGAGGGAGAGGTTGTAGGAGGCTTGGAAGAGAAGCAGGAAGGAGGGATAATTAAAGAGGGAAGATTGTTAGCAGACAAGATTAGGTTAAGGACATGTGAGTAGTCTGATTGGTAAGCTTGTGAGATTACCATCGCAGAGTGGGCAGCAGTGGCAAGTTGACAGTTAGTTTTGTAGTCTAGTGTGGGTGTAGAAGGAGAAGTGCTTGTAGTCTGTGTGTTGGTGTTTGATGTGTGTAGAGTAGAAGAGGTAGACCAAGTGCGTGGGGAGGCCCAGGCATTGGGGGTAGGGGAGGGAGGTGTGGAAGGGGAGGGAGGTAAGGAAGGGGAGGGAGGAGCAGGGAAGGGGTTGGGGAGGGAGGGAGGTTGGTTTGCTCTGAGGGAGGAGAGAATGTGCTTTCTAGAAGGGCAGGAATTTGCAACTGCAGTGTGTGACCCGCCGCAGTTAGAACATTTAAGGGGGAGGTTGCAAGTATTCCAGAAGTGGCCAGTTGCTGAACATCTGGAGCAGACTTGTGTAGATGTGCATGTGTTTTTGTCGTGGCCGAATTTGTAGCATTTAAGACATTGTGTGATTGGGTGGAAGTTCGGAGTGAAGAGAGCGTTTGGAGGAATGCGGATGGTCTTGGCAAAGATTCCTTGACTGAAGAGTGTAGAGGCGTCAGCAGGAGTAGAACAGCGTATTTTGAGAATGGTAGAGTTTTCTGGTCTGTAAATATCGTCAACAGAGACTTTGTTCTTAGTACTGATATCTTTTATTAAGTCTTCTTTGTCTGTGTCATAGGCTGTCAGGAGAGAGTAGTCTACGTGTTTAGCAATGACTGTGCTTTTGGCACGGTGCTCAGGAGTCCAAATAATGGTGAAGCCTGCGTTGAGAAGTTTTTGTCTGGTATCGCTTGAGGTGTACGCTTCGTAGGAATGTTTGTCAAGAAGGAGTTTGAAGCCTGAGTTGGTTTTGAAGACTTTAAGTTGAGGTGCACCAGTGATCTGATATAATAAATTTTCCGGACAGATAGTGGCATCAGGATTAGAAAATTTGAGGTTTAGCGAGAAGGAATTGGATTTAGTAGAAGCAGAGGCAGGTGTGGGAGGTTGGGGGAGAGTGGAAGGGGGGTGGGAGGTGGAAGGCAACGAAGGCATCGTCTAATTACGAAAAGATGTAATTGGAGGTGACAATCGGCCAAAAAGTGAGAGTACTCAGCTAGGCAAGTACGTGTAAGTAGACACACGTACTTGCCTGGCGCAGGACACTGAGGAGGTGAACTGTAGCTTGATGGAGCACTGTATATCCTGAGTGGTGGCGAGACTGGCTGTATGGCGTGCAGTCAACAGGCGAAGAGAATTCAGGCAGCAAGAGGCTTCCTGCCCTTCGGTCGGCAACCACCGACGCACCAATCCTGATGGTGGAGAGGAAGACGAAGGTCCAGCAAGCACTACTCAAAGCACTACTCAACACGGGGTAATTCGAGAGAGGCGAGATCGTCGATGTGTTAGGTAAGCACACGTCACCACTCGAGCTAAGTCGACTGACACTGAGAGAGATGAAGTAACGAACGAACGAAAGTTCAGGTAAGATCCCAAATGGGATGAGCGGGGAAGACGGGACAGACGAAGAATAGTGCTGGAGAGGAGTGTTCTTAGTCGTAGAAATAGAGCCAGGGCTTAACCCAGCAGCAAAGGCGATCGTGGGACAGATATTGAAAAGAGAAATTCCGGTTCTTCTGTTGGGACTCCGGTGGGGTGAGCTGGGAGTAAGGGACTTGCGACGTTTAGAGCTAGAGAGGAGTGCAGAACTGAGTCATGTCTTAACCCAAAAAAGCTAAGGCGAACGTGGGTCAGAGAATGGTACCTGTCTTAGAAGGTACCTGTCAGCGGATCCAAGGTTATTTGTAAGTAGGGTTAGGAGCAGGATCATGCAAGGAGTAGAAAAGGTTGTGTTGGTTTGTGGGTCTGCGAATGTCTTCGTCAAGGAGAGAGGTCCAGTAGTCATGTCGTGTCTCAAGTTTGTCTATCTGTCTGTCACTGAGCCTCTTCCAGTACAGATTCAGCGCAGGGACGTCTAACTGGGCATGGAGAGACTCGCTTGTGGCGAAGTCCTCCCATCTGACATCAAGCACCCAGCGCAGCGCCTTGTTCTGGACACGCTGCAGTTTAAGTAAGTTTGTTTTTGCTGCAAGAGAGAGGGCTAGAGGAGAGTAAGTTATCAGAGGACGTATTAGGGATTTGTAGAGGTGTAGTTTGGTGCGTTGAGAGGCATGTTTCAGCTTGTAGAGGCCCGCAAGGGCCTTACTAGCTATTGCATGCCTTGAGTGAATGTGTCCGTGTAAACGAAGAAGGTAGTCAAGATTAACGCCAAGGACAGTGACAGATTGTGTGATAGGGAAGTAAGTGCGGGTGTCAGCTGTTCTGAGTTCGACAGGTAATGGAGGATCACGTTTCCTGTAGTTAAAATACGTAATGCTGGATTTTGCTGCATTGGTTTTGATCCTCCATTTTTGTTCCCAGATGGCTATCCTGTCAACCTCATTTTGTGTTTTGTGTGTGAGTGTATCTATATTGGCATGAGTGATAAGTTGTGTAATGTCGTCTGCATAGGCTAGTGTGATGGAGTTGTCGTATACAGGTGTTGGAATGTCGTTAGTGTATAAAATGTAGAGGGTAGGGGAGAGGACAGATCCCTGGGGTACTCCAGCATTTAGTGTGAAGTAGTCAGAGTAACAGCCTTGGAATTTGATTCTCATGGTACGGCCGTCTAGGAAGTTGCAGAGGAGTTTACGAGTATTGAGAGGCAGGTTGAAGTTAGTGCAGAGATTGCAGGTCTGTACCAAGATACCCTTGTGTTGCAGTGTCTGACAGATTGAACATTAAAATGGTATAAAATACCGACAGGTTGTTAGGTAAGACATATATGCAACAGTTAGGTATCTTTATTATGAAACGTTTCGCCTACACAGTAGGCTTCTTCAGTCAAGTACAGAAAAGTTGATAGAAGCAGAAGATACTTGAAGACGATGTAATCAGTCCATCACCCTTAAAGTTTTGAGGTGGTCAGTCCCTCAGTCTGGAGAAGAGCATTGTTCCATAGTATGAAACAATATGGAGATGAAGTGACAGAATGGAGCTTTTTATAGCGCCAAGAGGTGAGACGTAGGCCACTAGGAGAGGTAAGAACTCAGATGTTGAAAGGTCAGGTCCCTCTCAAATCCAGCCGCTCTCACTAGTGGAAGTTGTCGAAGTTGATTGCAGGTCTGTACCAAGATACCCTTGTGTTGCAGTGTCTGACAGATTGAACATTAAAATGGTATAAAATACCGACAGGTTGTTAGGTAAGACACATATGCAACAGTGTCTGATGGACTGATTACATCGTCTTCAAGTATCTTCTGCTTCTATCAACTTTTCTGTACTTGACTGAAGAAGCCTACTGTGTAGGCGAAACGTTTCAAAATAAAGATACCTAACTGTTGCATATGTGTCTTACCTAACAACCTGTCGGTATTTTATACCATTTTAATGTTCAATCTGTCAGACACTGCAACACAAGGGTATCTTGGTACAGACCTGCAATCAACTTCGACAACTTCCACTAGTGAGAGCGGCTGGATTTGAGATGGACCTGACCTTTCAACATCTGAGTTCTTACCTCTCCTAGTGGCCTACGTCTCACCTCTTGGCGCTATAAAAAGCTCCATTCTGTCACTTCATCTCCATATTGTTTCATACTATGGAACAATGCTCTTCTCCAGACTGAGGGACTGACCACCTCAAAACTTTAAGGGTGATGGACTGATTACATCGTCTTCAAGTATCTTCTGCTTCTATCAACTTTTCTGTACTTGACTGAAGAAGCCTACTGTGTAGGCGAAACGTTTCAAAATAAAGATACCTAACTGTTGCATATGTGTCTTACCTAACAACCTGTCGGTATTTTATACCATTTTAATGTACAAGCAGAAGATACTTGAAGACGATGTAATCAGTTCTATAGTATGAAACAATATTGTTTCATACTATGGAACAATGCTCTTCTTCAGACTGAGGGACTGACCACCTCAAAACTTTAAGGGTGATGGACTGATTACATCGTCTTCAAGTATCTTCTGCTTCTATCAACTTTTCTGTACTCGACTGAAGGAGCCTACTGTGTAGGCGAAACGTTTCATAATAAAGATACCTAACTGTTGCATATGTGTCTTACCTAACAACCTGTCGGTATTTTATACCATTTTAATGTTCAGTCTATATATGTCCAACCTATTTTTATGTTACCCAAGTAATAGCTTTTATATCCTTTTACTCTTGTACGAATTAATTGCTCTATCATATTGTATTACTTTTGTCACTACTACTACTACTACTACTACTACTACTACTACTACTACTACTACTACTACTACTACCACTAGTGAACATCGAAATGTTACCTCACTAGTATTGCACCTCACTCTGAGCCTTTATATACTCTCTGTGTCCATGTATTGTTTGTAATGGCTTGATAAAGCTCATGGAGAGCGAAACGTTGCCACAATAAATGTCACATTAGTTGCACTTGTGTCCTTTTACTTTACATATTGTCGGTAATTCTACCAACTTTATTACAATATTAATTTTAAAAGGACACAAGTGCAACTAATGTGACATTTATTGTGGCAACGTTTCGCTCTCCAGGAGCTTTATCAAGCCATTACAAACAATACATGGACAGTACCACTACTACTACTACTACTACTACCACTAGTGAACATCGAAATGGTACCTCACTAGTATTCACCTCACTCTGAGCTTTTATATACCCTCTGTGTCCATGTATTGTTTGTAATGGCTTGATAAAGCTCCTGGAGAGCGAAACGTTGCCACAATAAATGTCACATTAGTTGCACTTGTGTCCTGTTACTTTACATATTGTCGGTAATTCTACCAACTTTATTACAATATTAATTTTGATGATAAATTCTGATTCTCACACATAATAATATTATATGGTTCTGCAGCTTTTTAAAAAAATCACTTTCTTAGGGGTAGAAGGGGAGAAAAATCACGAAGTTGGTGAAGGGCTCTTGTTCCAAGGAATTACTGATAACGTCGCCTTCCTTGGGTCAAACCTAATTGTGTCAGTTAACTGCTCTGTGTATAACCTCTCCAGGTTCACAACTTCCTCATTAATATACTAATATTAGTTAATAAACTTTAAGATTAACTATGGCAAGTTTAGTGCAGCAAACTCAGCCAGGCTGACAGCTGGGTGAGTCAAGCTGACAAATGATTCAGCCAGGCTGACAGCAACCTCGCTTCCCACATCAAGTGTAACTGCAGCCTCCCTTCCTACATCAATGGTAACAACAACCTTCCTTCTGACCTCAGTATATTACTTTATAGAGTAAATTTACAATTTTCAGCAACATTTCTGTTTAGTGACCCACAATTAGTAAAGAATGACTAGTTATATTTCCTCTGCATTATGGTTGTAGATCAATGTTAGTCGCTAGAAACATTGTGGTTGTAGATCAATGTTAGTCGCTAGAAACATTGTGGTTGTAGATCAATGTTAGTCGCTAGAAACATTGTGGTTGTAGATCAATGTTAGTCGCTAGAAACATTGTGGTTGTAGATCAATGTTAGTCGCTAGAAACATTGTGGTTGTAGATCAATGTTAATCACTAAGAACATTGTGGTTGTAGATCAATGTTAGTCACTAAGAACATTGTGGTTGTAGATCAATGTTAGTCACTAAGAACATTGTGGTTGTAGATCAATGTTAGCCACTAAGAACATTGTGGTTGTAGATCAATGTTAGTCACTAAGAACATTGTGGTTGTAGATCAATGTTAGTCACTAAGAACATTGTGGTTGTAGATCAATGTTAGTCACTAAGAACATTGTGGTTGTTGATCAATGTTAGTCACTAAGAACATTGTGGTTGTAGATCAATGTTAGTCACTAAGAACATTGTGGTTGTAGATCAATGTTAGTCACTAAGAACATTGTGGTTGTAGATCAATGTTAGTCACTAAGAACATTGTGGTTGTAGATCAATGTTAGTCACTAAGAACATTGTGGTTGTAGATCAATGTTAGTCACTAAGAACATTGTGGTTGTAGATCAATGTTAGTCACTAAGAACATTGTGGTTGTAGATCAATGTTAGTCACTAAGAACATTGTGGTTGTAGATCATTGTTAGTCACTAAGAACATTGTGGTTGTAGATCAATGTTAGTCACTAAGAACATTGTGGTTGTAGATCAATGTTAGTCACTAAGAACACTGTGGTTGTAGATCAATGTTAGTCACTAAGAACATTGTGGTTGTAGATCAATGTTAGTCACTAAGAACATTGTGGTTGTAGATCAATGTTAGTCACTAAGAACATTGTGGTTGTAGATCAATGTTAGTCACTAAGAACATTGTGGTTGTAGATCAATGTTAGTCACTAAGAACATTGTGGTTGTAGATCAATGTTAGCCACTAAGAACATTGTGGTTGTAGATCAATGTTAGTCACTAAGAACATTGTGGTTGTAGATCAATGTTAGTCACTAAGAACATTGTGGTTGTAGATCAATGTTAGTCACTAAGAACATTGTGGTTGTAGATCAATGTTAGTCACTAAGAACATTGTGGTTGTAGATCAATGTTAGTTAGTCACAAAGAACATTGTGGTTGTAGATCAATGTTAGTTAGTCACTAAGAACATTATGGTTGTAGATCAATGTTAGTCACTAAGAACATTGTGGTTGTAGATCAATGTTAGTCACTAAAAACATTGTGGTTGTAGATCAATGTTAGTCACCAAAACATTGTGGTTGTTATCAGGTTATTTGATTATCTTCTCAATCCTTTATGGGTTAATATAAGTCACTATGATTAATTCTATGACATTAGGTCAATTCTAATGTAAGGATCTTGATCAAAATCGATTGAAAGTGATTATCTAGCGCAGACTGTGAGATAACTGGTTTTGGATAATGATAATTAAGAAAGTTGATAGTAATAATGACAGAATTAGTGTGACATTTTGTTTTGGCAACGTTTCGATCTCCAGTTGCACATTTGTCAAGCCGTAACTGGTGAGCATTATTATGCATGGTACCATGCATTGTTCATTGTTCATTTCACTTGTTATATCTGTATGGCACCATACACTGTTCAGTGTTCCTTTCTTACTATGATATATGTATGGTATCAGGCATTGTTCATTGTTCATTTCCTCCTGATATGATCTAAGTATGGTAGTGTGCATTGTTCATTTTTCCTGTAATGATCTATGTATGGTATCGTTGATTGTTTTTCCTGTTATTATGATCAATGTACAGTACCATGCATTGTTCATTGTTCCATTTTCTCTCTCTGAGCCATGATCATATCCTGCATGATCAACTGTTCCCTCTATTTCTTGTACAATGATCCATGCTTGGTACCACTCAGAGCACAATGCGTAGCACCACTATTACTTTATTGCATTGTACCATGCTTGGAACATTGTATACTCCTTTCTCCGTACCATCATCTGGGCATGGAGCCATTGTTCCTTTCTTTCCTCTTACCATGAACAATATAGGTACCATGGTAAATCGTTCCCTACATTACTGATACTTTGATTCATTCATGGCACCATCACCATTCATGGCACCAACATTCATGGCACCATCAACATTCATGGCACCATCAACATTCATGGCACCATCAACATTCATGGCACCATCAACATTCATGGCACCATCAACATTCATGGCACCATCACCATTCATGGCACCAACATTCATGGCACCATCAACATTCATGGCACCATCAACATTCATGGCACCATCAACATTCATGGCACCATCAACATTCATGGCACCATCAACATTCATGGCACCATCAACATTCATGGCACCATCAACATTCATGGCACCATCAACATTCATGGCACCATCAACATTCATGGCACCATCAACATTCATGGCACCATCAACATTCATGGCACCATCAACATTCATGGCACCATCAACATTCTGTTGTTCCCTTCACTTCTCTTACTTAGAGTTCATTCAAAAGTAGTCAATTAAAAATAATTCGTGATACTGAAAAAAGGTCTTATTTTTTCCCTGGTGATTGTTGTAGTGTTTATATAATGTAACTCTATAAAGAAATATTTATGAAAGTTACACAAGTTATTCTCCAATGAAAGGTCACATATCACAGTAATGTAAACAATGAAAGGTCACATATCACAGTAATGTAAACAATGAAAGGTCACATATCACAGTAATGTAAACAATGAAAGGTCACATATCTCAGTAATGTAAACAATGAAAGGTCACATATCACAGTAATGTAAACAATGAAAGGTCACATATCACAGTAATGTAAACAATGAAAGGTCACATATCTCAGTAATGTAAACAATGAAAGGTCACATATCACAGTAATGTAAACAATGAAAGGTCACATATCACAGTAATGTAAACAATGAAAGGTCACATATCTCAGTAATGTAAACAATGAAAGGTCACATATCACAGTAATGTAAACAATGAAAGGTCACATATCACAGTAATGTAAACAATGAAAGGTCACATATCTCAGTAATGTAAACAATGAAAGGTCACATATCTCAGTAATGTAAACAATGAAAGGTCACATATCTCAGTAATGTAAACAATGAAAGGTCACATATCTCAGTAATGTAAACAATGAAAGGTCACATATCTCAGTAATGTAAACAATGAAAGGTCACATATCTCAGTAATGTAAACAATGAAAGGTCACATATCACAGTAATGTAAACAATGAAAGGTCACATATCACAGTAATGTAAACAATGAAAGGTCACATATCTCAGTAATGAAAACAATGAAAGGTCACATATCTCAGTAATGAAAACAATGAAAGGTCACATATCACAGTAATGTAAACAATGAAAGGTCACATATCACAGTAATGTAAACAATGAAAGGTCACATATCACAGTAATGTAAACAATGAAAGGTCACATATCACAGTAATGTAAACAATGAAAGGTCACATATCTCAGTAATGTAAACAATGAAAGGTCACATATCACAGTAATGTAAACAATGAAAGGTCACATATCACAGTAATGTAAACAATGAAAGGTCACATATCACAGTAATGTAAACAATGAAAGGTCACATATCACAGTAATGTAAACAATGAAAGGTCACATATCTCAGTAATGTAAACAATGAAAGGTCACATATCACAGTAATGTAAACAATGAAAGGTCACATATCACAGTAATGTAAACAATGAAAGGTCACATATCACAGTAATGTAAACAATGAAAGGTCACATATCACAGTAATGTAAACAATGAAAGGTCACATATCACAGTAATGTAAACAATGAAAGGTCACATATCTCAGTAATGTAAACAATGAAAGGTCACATATCTCAGTAATGTAAACAATGAAAGGTCACATATCACAGTAATGTAAACAATGAAAGGTCACATATCACAGTAATGTAAACAATGAAAGGTCACATATCACAGTAATGTAAACAATGAAAGGTCACATATCACAGTAATGTAAACAATGAAAGGTCACATATCTCAGTAATGTAAACAATGAAAGGTCACATATCACAGTAATGTAAACAATGAAAGGTCACATATCACAGTAATGTAAACAACGAAAGGTCACATACCACAGTAATGTAAACAATGAAAGGCCACATATCACAGTAATGTAAACAATGATAGGTCACATACCACAGCAATGTAAACAATGAAAGGCCACATATCACAGTAATTTAAACAATGAAAGGTCACATATCACAGTAATGTAAATAATGAAAGGTCACATATCACAGTAATGTAGACAATGAAAGGTCACATATCACAGTAATGAAAACAATGAAAGGTCACATATCACAGTAATGTAAACAATGATAGGTCACATACCACAGTAATGTAAACAATGAAAGGTCACATATCACAGTAATGTAAACAATGAAAGGTCACATATCACAGTAATGTAAACAATGAAAGGTCACATATCACAGTAATGTAAACAATGAAAGGTCACATACAACAGTAATGTAAACAACGAAAGGTCACATATCACAGTAATGTAAACAATGAAAGTTCACATATCACAGTAATGTAAACAATGAAAGGTCACATACCACAGTAATGTAAACAATGAAAGGTCACATACCACAGTAAACAATGAAAGTTCACATATCACAGAAATGTAAACAATGAAAGGTCACATATCACAGTAATGTAAACAATGAAAGGTCACATACCACAGTAATGTAAACAATGAAAGGTCACATATCACAGAAATGTAAACAATGAAAGGCCACATACCACAGTAATGTAAACAATGAAAGGTCACACACCACAGTAATGTAAACAATGAAAGATCACATATCACAGTAATGTAAACAATGAAAGGTCACATATCACAGTAATGTAAACAATGAAAGGTCACATACCACAGTAAACAATGAAAGGTCACATATCACAGAAATGTAAACAATGAAAGGTCACATATCACAGTAATGTAAACAATGAAAGGTCACATACCACAGCAATGTAAACAATGAAAGGTCACATACCACAGTAATGTAAACAACGAAAGGTCACATATCACAGTAATGTAAACAATGAAAGGTCACATATCACAGTAAACAATGAAAGGTCAAATATCACAGTAATGTAAACAATGATAGGTCACATACCACAGTAATGTAAACAACGAAAATTTACATATCACAGTAATATAAACAATGAAAGGTCACATATCACAGTAATGTAAACAACGAAAGGTCACATATCACAGTAATGTAAACAATGAAAGGTCACATATCACAATAATGTAAACAATGAAAGGTCACATACCACAGTAATGTAAACAATGAAAGGTCACATACCACAGTAAACAATGAAAGGCCACATATCACAGAAATGTAAACAATGAAAGGTCACATACCACAGTAATGTAAACAATGAAAGATCACATACCACAGTAATGTAAACAATGAAAGATCACATACCACAGTAATGTAAACAATGAAAGGTCACATACCACAGTAATGTAAACAATGAAAGATCACATACCACAGTAATGTAAACAATGAAAGGTCACATACCACAGTAAACAATGAAAGGTCATATATCACAGAAATGTAAACAATGAAAACTCACATACCACAGTAATGTAAACAATGAAAGGTCACATACCACAGTAATGTAAACAATGAAAGGTCACATATCAAAGCAATGTAAACAATGAAAGGTTACATACCACAGTAATGTAAACAATGAAAGGTCACATACCACAGTAATGTAAACAATGAAAGGTCATATACCACAGTAATGTAAACAATGAAAGGTCACATACCACAGTAATGCAAACAATGAAAGGTCACATATCACAGTAATGTAAATAATGAAAGGTCACTTATCACAGAAATGTAAACAATGAAAGGTCACATATCACTGCAATGTAAACAATGAAGGGTCACATACCACAGTAAAGTAAACAATGAAAGGTCACATACCACAGTAAACAATAAAAGGTCACATATCACAGAAATGTAAACAATGAAAGGTCACATACCACAGTAATGTAAACAATGAAAGGTCACATACCACAGTAAACAATGAAAGGCCACATATCACAGAAATATAAACAATGAAAGGTCACTTACCACAGTAATGTAAACAATGAAAGATCACATACCACAGTAATGTAAACAATGGAATATCACATACCACAGTAATGTAAACAATGAAAGGTCACATACCACAGTAATGTAAACAATGAAAGATCACATACCACAGTAATGTAAACAATGAAAGGTCACATACCACAGTAAACAATGAAAGGTCATATATCACAGAAATGTAAACAATGAAAAGTCACATACCACAGTAATGTAAACAATGAAATGTCACATACCACAGTAATGTAAACAATGAAATGTCACATACCACAGTAATGTAAACAATGAAAGGTCACATATCACAGCAATGTAAACAATGAAAGGTTACATACCACAGTAATGTAAACAATGAAAGGTCACATACCACAGTAATGTAAGCAATGAAAGGTCACATACCACAGTAATGTAAACAATGAAAGGTCACATACCACAGTAATGCAAACAATGAAAGGTTACATATCACAGTAATGTAAACAATGAAATTTCATATATCACAGTAATGTAAACAATTAAAAGTCACATATCACAGTAATGTAAACAATGAAAGGTCACATACCACAGTAATGTAAACAATGAAGGTCAAATATCACAGTAATGTAAACAATGAAATGTCACATATCACAGTAATGTAAACAATGAAAGTTCACATATCACAGTAATGTAAACAATGAAAGGTCACATACAACAGTAATGTAAACAATGAAAGGTCACATATCACAGTAATGTAAACAATGAAAGGTCACATATCACAGCAATGTAAACAATGAAAGGTCACATATCACAGTAATGTATACAATGAAAGGTCACATACCACAGTAATGTAAACAATGAAAGGTCACATATCACAGTAATGTAAAGAATGAAATGTCACATACCACAGCAATGTAAACAATGAAAGGTCACATACCACAGTAAACAATGAAAGGTCACATATCACAGTAATGTAAACAATGAAAGGTCACATATTATAGTAATGTAAACAATGAAAGGTCACATACCACAGTAATGTAAGCAATGAAAGGTCACATACCACAGTAATGTAAACAATGAAAGGTCACATACCACAGTAATGCAAACAATGAAAGGTTACATACCACAGTAATGTAAACAATGAAATTTCATATATCACAGTAATGTAAACAATGAAAAGTCACATATCACAGTAATGTAAACAATGAAAGGTCACATACCACAGTAATGTAAACAATGAAAGGTCACATATCACAGTAATGTAAACAATGAAAAGTCACATATCACAGTAATGTAAACAATGAAAGGTCACATATCACAGTAATGTAAACAACGAAAGGTCACATATAACAGTAATGTAAACAATGAAAGGTCATATATCACAGTAATGTAAACAATGAAAGGTCACATATCACAGTAATGTAAACAATGAAGGGTCACATATCACAGTAATGTATACATTGAAAGGTCACATACCACAGTAATGTAAACAATGAAAGGTCACATATCACAGTAATGTAAACATTGAAATGTCACATACCACAGCAATGTAAACAATGAAAGGTTACATACCACAGTAAACAACGAAAGGTCACATATCACAGTGATGTAAACAATGAAAGGTCACATATCACAGTAATGTAAACAATGAAAGGTCACATATCACAGTAATGTAAACAATGAAAGGTCACATATCTCAGTAATGTAAACAATGAAAGGTCACATATCTCAGTAATGTAAACAATGAAAGGTCACATATCACAGTAATGTAAACAATGAAAGGTCACATATCACAGTAATGTAAACAATGAAAGGTCACATATCACAGTAATGTAAACAATGAAAGGTCACATATCACAGTAATGTAAACAATGAAAGGTCACATATCTCAGTAATGTAAACAATGAAAGGTCACATATCACAGTAATGTAAACAATGAAAGGTCACATATCACAGTAATGTAAACAATGAAAGGTCACATATCACAGTAATGTAAACAATGAAAGGTCACATATCACAGTAATGTAAACAATGAAAGGTCACATATCTCAGTAATGTAAACAATGAAAGGTCACATATCACAGTAATGTAAACAATGAAAGGTCACATATCACAGTAATGTAAACAATGAAAGGTCACATATCACAGTAATGTAAACAATGAAAGGTCACATATCACAGTAATGTAAACAATGAAAGGTCACATATCACAGTAATGTAAACAATGAAAGGTCACATATCTCAGTAATGTAAACAATGAAAGGTCACATATCTCAGTAATGTAAACAATGAAAGGTCACATATCACAGTAATGTAAACAATGAAAGGTCACATATCACAGTAATGTAAACAATGAAAGGTCACATATCACAGTAATGTAAACAATGAAAGGTCACATATCACAGTAATGTAAACAATGAAAGGTCACATATCTCAGTAATGTAAACAATGAAAGGTCACATATCACAGTAATGTAAACAATGAAAGGTCACATATCACAGTAATGTAAACAACGAAAGGTCACATACCACAGTAATGTAAACAATGAAAGGCCACATATCACAGTAATGTAAACAATGATAGGTCACATACCACAGCAATGTAAACAATGAAAGGCCACATATCACAGTAATTTAAACAATGAAAGGTCACATATCACAGTAATGTAAATAATGAAAGGTCACATATCACAGTAATGTAGACAATGAAAGGTCACATATCACAGTAATGAAAACAATGAAAGGTCACATATCACAGTAATGTAAACAATGATAGGTCACATACCACAGTAATGTAAACAATGAAAGGTCACATATCACAGTAATGTAAACAATGAAAGGTCACATATCACAGTAATGTAAACAATGAAAGGTCACATATCACAGTAATGTAAACAATGAAAGGTCACATACAACAGTAATGTAAACAACGAAAGGTCACATATCACAGTAATGTAAACAATGAAAGTTCACATATCACAGTAATGTAAACAATGAAAGGTCACATACCACAGTAATGTAAACAATGAAAGGTCACATACCACAGTAAACAATGAAAGTTCACATATCACAGAAATGTAAACAATGAAAGGTCACATATCACAGTAATGTAAACAATGAAAGGTCACATACCACAGTAATGTAAACAATGAAAGGTCACATATCACAGAAATGTAAACAATGAAAGGCCACATACCACAGTAATGTAAACAATGAAAGGTCACACACCACAGTAATGTAAACAATGAAAGATCACATATCACAGTAATGTAAACAATGAAAGGTCACATATCACAGTAATGTAAACAATGAAAGGTCACATACCACAGTAAACAATGAAAGGTCACATATCACAGAAATGTAAACAATGAAAGGTCACATATCACAGTAATGTAAACAATGAAAGGTCACATACCACAGCAATGTAAACAATGAAAGGTCACATACCACAGTAATGTAAACAACGAAAGGTCACATATCACAGTAATGTAAACAATGAAAGGTCACATATCACAGTAAACAATGAAAGGTCAAATATCACAGTAATGTAAACAATGATAGGTCACATACCACAGTAATGTAAACAACGAAAATTTACATATCACAGTAATATAAACAATGAAAGGTCACATATCACAGTAATGTAAACAACGAAAGGTCACATATCACAGTAATGTAAACAATGAAAGGTCACATATCACAATAATGTAAACAATGAAAGGTCACATACCACAGTAATGTAAACAATGAAAGATCACATATCACAGTAATGTAAACAATGAAAGGTCACATATTACAGTAATGTAAACAACGAAAGGTCACATATCACAGTAATGTAAACAATGAAAGATCACATACCACAGTAAACAATGAAAGGTCACATATCACAGAAATGTAAGCAATGAAAGGTCACATACCACAGTAATGTAAACAATGAAAGGTCACATACCACAGTAATGTAAACAATGAAATGTCACATACCACAGTAATGTAAACAATGAAAGGTCACATACCACAGTAAACAATGAAAGTTCTCATATCACAGAAATGTAAACAATGAAAGGTCACATACCACAGTAATGTAAACAATGAAAGGTCACATACCACAGTAAACAATGAAAGGCCACATATCACAGAAATGTAAACAATGAAAGGTCACATATCACAGTAATGTAAACAATGAAAGATCACATACCACAGTAATGTAAACAATGAAAGATCACATACCACAGTAATGTAAACAATGAAAGGTCACATACCACAGTAATGTAAACAATGAAAGATCATATACCACAGTAATGTAAACAATGAAAGGTCACATACCACAGTAAACAATGAAAGGTCATATATCACAGAAATGTAAACAATGAAAACTCACATACCACAGTAATGTAAACAATGAAAGGTCACATACCACAGTAATGTAAACAATGAAAGGTCACATATCAAAGCAATGTAAACAATGAAAGGTTACATACCACAGTAATGTAAACAATGAAAGGTCACATACCACAGTAATGTAAACAATGAAAGGTCATATACCACAGTAATGTAAACAATGAAAGGTCACATACCACAGTAATGCAAACAATGAAAGGTCACATATCACAGTAATGTAAATAATGAAAGGTCACTTATCACAGAAATGTAAACAATGAAAGGTCACATATCACTGCAATGTAAACAATGAAGGGTCACATACCACAGTAAAGTAAACAATGAAAGGTCACATACCACAGTAAACAATAAAAGGTCACATATCACAGAAATGTAAACAATGAAAGGTCACATACCACAGTAATGTAAACAATGAAAGGTCACATACCACAGTAAACAATGAAAGGCCACATATCACAGAAATATAAACAATGAAAGGTCACTTACCACAGTAATGTAAACAATGAAAGATCACATACCACAGTAATGTAAACAATGGAATATCACATACCACAGTAATGTAAACAATGAAAGGTCACATACCACAGTAATGTAAACAATGAAAGATCACATACCACAGTAATGTAAACAATGAAAGGTCACATACCACAGTAAACAATGAAAGGTCATATATCACAGAAATGTAAACAATGAAAAGTCACATACCACAGTAATGTAAACAATGAAATGTCACATACCACAGTAATGTAAACAATGAAATGTCACATACCACAGTAATGTAAACAATGAAAGGTCACATATCACAGCAATGTAAACAATGAAAGGTTACATACCACAGTAATGTAAACAATGAAAGGTCACATACCACAGTAATGTAAGCAATGAAAGGTCACATACCACAGTAACGTAAACAATGAAAGGTCACATACCACAGTAATGCAAACAATGAAAGGTTACATATCACAGTAATGTAAACAATGAAATTTCATATATCACAGTAATGTAAACAATTAAAAGTCACATATCACAGTAATGTAAACAATGAAAGGTCACATACCACAGTAATGTAAACAATGAAGGTCAAATATCACAGTAATGTAAACAATGAAATGTCACATATCACAGTAATGTAAACAATGAAAGTTCACATATCACAGTAATGTAAACAATGAAAGGTCACATACAACAGTAATGTAAACAATGAAAGGTCACATATCACAGTAATGTAAACAATGAAAGGTCACATATCACAGCAATGTAAACAATGAAATGTCACATATCACAGTAATGTATACAATGAAAGGTCACATACCACAGTAATGTAAACAATGAAAGGTCACATATCACAGTAATGTAAACAATGAAATGTCACATACCACAGCAATGTAAACAATGAAAGGTCACATACCACAGTAAACAATGAAAGGTCACATATCACAGTAATGTAAACAATGAAAGGTCACATATCATAGTAATGTAAACAATGAAAGGTCACATACCACAGTAATGTAAGCAATGAAAGGTCACATACCACAGCAATGTAAACAATGAAAGGTCACATACCACAGTAATGCAAACAATGAAAGGTTACATACCACAGTAATGTAAACAATGAAATTTCATATATCACAGTAATGTAAACAATGAAAAGTCACATATCACAGTAATGTAAACAATGAAAGGTCACATACCACAGTAATGTAAACAATGAAAGGTCACATATCACAGTAATGTAAACAATGAAAAGTCACATATCACAGTAATGTAAACAATGAAAGGTCACATATCACAGTAATGTAAACAACGAAAGGTCACATATAACAGTAATGTAAACAATGAAAGGTCACATATCACAGTAATGTAAACAATGAAAGGTCACATATCACAGTAATGTAAACAATGAAGGGTCACATATCACAGTAATGTATACATTGAAAGGTCACATACCACAGTAATGTAAACAATGAAAGGTCACATATCACAGTAATGTAAACATTGAAATGTCACATACCACAGCAATGTAAACAATGAAAGGTTACATACCACAGTAAACAACGAAAGGTCACATATCACAGTGATGTAAACAATGAAAGGTCACATATCATAGTAATGTAAACAATGAAAGGTCACATACCACAGTAATGTAAGCAATGAAATGTCACATATCACGGTAAACAATGAAAAGTCACATATCACGGAAATGTAAACAATGAAAGGTCACATACCACAGTAATGTAAACAATCAAAGGTCACATATCACAGTAATGTAAACAATGAAAGATCACATATCACAGTAATGTAAACAATGAAAGGTCACACATCACAGTAATGTAAACAATGAAAGGTCACATATTACAGTAATGTAAACAATGAAAGGTCACATATTACAGTAATGTAAACAATGAAAGGTCACTTATCACAGTAATGTAAACAATGAAAGGTCACATATCACTGTAATGTAAACAATGAAAAGGTCACATATCACAGTAATGTAAACAATGAAAGATCACATACCACAGTAAACAATGAAAGTTCACATATCACAGAAATGTAAACAATGAAAGGTCACATATCACAGCAATGTAAACAATGAAAGGTCACATACCACAGTAATGTAAACAATGAAATGTCACATACCACAGTAACGTAAGCAATGAAATGTCACATATCACAGTAAACAATGAAAGTTCACATATCACAGAAATGTAAACAATGAAAGGTCACATACCACAGTAATGTAAACAATGAAATGTCACATACCACAGTAATGTAAATCATGAAAGGTCACATACCACAGTAAACAATGAAAGTTCACATATCACAGAAGTGTAAACAATGAAAGGTCACATACCACAGTAATGTAAACAATGAAATGTCACATACCACAGTAAACAATGAAAGGCCACATATTACAGAAATGTAAAAAATGAAAGGTCACATACCACAGTAATGTAAACAATGAAAGATCACATACCACAGTAATGTAAACAATGAAAGATCACATACCACAGTAATGTAAACAATGAAAGGTCACATACCACAGTAATGTAAACAATGAAACATCACATACCACAGTAATGTAAACAATGAAATGTCACATACCACAGTAAACAATGAAAGGTCATATATCACTGAAATGTAAACAATGAAAAGTCACATACCACAGTAATGTAAACAATGAAAGGTCACATACCACAGTAATGTAAACAATGAAAGGTCACATGTCAAAGCAATGTAAACAATGAAAGGTTACATACCACAGTAATGTAAACAATGAAATGTCACATACCACATTAAACAATGAAAGGTCATATATCACAGAAATGTAAACAATGAAAAGTCACATACCACAGTAATGTAAACAATGAAAGGTCACATATCACAGTAATGTAAACAATGAAAGGTCACTTATCACAGTAATGTAAACAATGAAAGGTCACATATCACAGTAATGTAAACAATGAAAGATCACATGCCACAGTAATGTAAACAATGAAAGGTCACATACCACAGTAATGTAAACAATGAAAGATCACATACCACAGAAATGTAAACAATGAAAGGTCACATACCACAGTAAACAATGAAAGGTCATATATCACAGAAATGTAAACAATGAAAAGTCACATACCACAGTAATGTAAACAATGAAAGGTCACATACCACAGTAATGTAAACAATGAAAGTTCACATGTCAAAGCAATGTAAACAATGAAAGGTTACATATCACAGTAATGTAAACAATGAAAGGTCACATACCACAGTAATGCAAACAATGAAGGTCACATATCACAGTAATGTAAACAATGAAAGGTCACTTATCACAGTAATGTAAACAATGAAAGGTCACATATCACTGTAATGTAAACAATGAAAGGTCACATACCACAGTAAAGTAAACAATGAAAGGTCACATACCACAATAAACAATAAAAGGTCACATATCACAGAAATGTAAACAATGAAAGGTCACATACCACAGTAATGTAAACAATGAAAGGTCACATACCACAGTAAACAATGAAAGGCCACATATCACAGAAATGTAAACAATGAAAGGGCACATACCACAGTAATGTAAACAATGAAAGATCACATACCACAGTAATGTAAACAATGAAAGATCACATACCACAGTAATGTAAACAATGAAAGGTCACATACCACAGTAATGTAAACAATGAAAGATCACATACCACAGTAATGTAAACAATGAAAGGTCACATACCACAGTAAACAATGAAAGGTCATATATCACAGAAATGTAAACAATGAAAAGTCACATAACACAGTAATGTAAACAATGAAAGGTCACATACCACAGTAATGTAAACAATGAAAGTTCACATGTCAAAGCAATGTAAACAATGAAAGGTTACATATCACAGTAATGTAAACAATGAAAGGTCACATACCACAGTAATGCAAACAATGAAGGTCACATATCACAGTAATGTAAACAATGAAAGGTCACTTATCACAGTAATGTAAACAATGAAAGGTCACATATCACTGTAATGTAAACAATGAAAGGTCACATACCACAGTAAAGTAAACAATGAAAGGTCACATACCACAATAAACAATAAAAGGTCACATATCACAGAAATGTAAACAATGAAAGGTCACATACCACAGTAATGTAAACAATGAAAGGTCACATACCACAGTAAACAATGAAAGGCCACATATCACAGAAATGTAAACAATGAAAGGGCACATACCACAGTAATGTAAACAATGAAAGATCACATACCACAGTAATGTAAACAATGAAAGATCACATACCACAGTAATGTAAACAATGAAAGGTCACATACCACAGTAATGTAAACAATGAAAGATCACATACCACAGTAATGTAAACAATGAAAGGTCACATACCACAGTAAACAATGAAAGGTCATATATCACAGAAATGTAAACAATGAAAAGTCACATACCACAGTAATGTAAACAATGAAAGGTCACATACCACAGTAATGTAAACAATGAAATGTTACATACCACAGTAATGTAAACAGTGAAAGGTCACATATCACAGAAATGTAAACAATGAAAGGTCACATACCACAGTAATGTAAACAATGAAAGGTCACATACCACAGTAATGCAAACAATGAAAGGTTACATACCACAGTAATGTAAACAATGAAAGGTCACATATCACAGTAATGTAAACAATGAAAAGTCACATATCACAGTAATGTAAACAATGAAAGGTCACATATCACAGTAATGTAAACAATGAAAGGTCACATATCACAGTAATGTAAACAATGAAAAGTCACATATCACAGTAATGTAAACAATGAAAGGTCACATATCACAGTAATGTAAACAATGAAAGGTCACATACAACAGTAATGTAAACAATGAAATGTCACATACCTCAGCAATGTAAACAATGAAAGGTCACATACCACAGTAAAGAATGAAAGGTCACATATCACAGCAATGTAAACAATGAAAGGTCACATATCATAGTAATGTAAACAATGAAAGGTCACATACCACAGTAATGTAAACAATGAAAGGTCACATATCACAGTAATGTAAACAATGAAATGTCACATATCACAGTAATGTAAACAATGAAATGTCACATACCACAGTAAACAATGAAAGGTCACATACCACAGTAATGTAAACAATGAAAGGTCACATATCACAGTAATGTAAACAATGAAAGGTCACATATCACAGTAATGTAAACAATGAAAGGTCACATACCACAGTAAACAATGAAGTGTCACATGCCACAGTAATGTAAACAATGATAGGTCACATACCACAGTGAACAATGAAAGGTCGCATATCACAGTAATGTAAACAATGAAAGGTCACATATCACAGTAATGTAAACAATGAAAGGTCACATATCACAGTAATGTAAACAATGAAAGGTCACATATCACAGTAATGTAAACAATGAAAGGTCACATATCACAGTAATGTAAAGAATGAAAGGTCACATATCACAGTAATGTAAAGAATGAAAGGTCACATATCACAGTAATGTAAACAATGAAAGGTCACATATCACATTAATGTAAACAATGAAAGGTCACATATCACAGTAATGTAAACAATGAAAGGTCACATATCACAGTAATGTAAACAATGAAAGGTCACATACCACAGTAAACAATGAAAGGTCACATACCACAGTAATGTAAACAATGAAAGGTCACATACCACAGTAATGTAAACAATGAAAGGTCACATACCACAGTAATGTAAACAATGAAAGGTCACATATCACAGTAATGTAAACAATGAAAGGTCACATATCACAGTAATGTAAACAATGAAAGGTCACATATCACAGTAATGTAAACAATGAAAGGTCACATACCACAGTAAACAATGAAAGGTCACATACCACAGTAATGTAAACAATGAAAGGTCACATACCACAGTAATGTAAACAATGAAAGGTCACATACCACAGTAAACAATAGAAGGTCACATATCACAGTAATGTAAACAATAAAAGGTCACATATCACAGTAATGTAAAAAAATAATTAATATCAAAAATAGCTGAACAATATTTAATATAAGTTTTAGCTTCTCAGAGACAAAATATCTTGTAAAGTGAATCAAAACTGATGTATTGTTCACTTGTATTATTTTTAAGGTTTGTTAATTTAAGTTTTTCAACTTGATGCTGAAAACTATTAATTGTCTAGATATAGAATGACATTTCAACATTTATATTAATAAAATCAATCCATTAGATCATGAAAACTTCTCTCTTGCACTAAGACCATGAAAGTTCCTATATATACCTCGCTGTGTTCCTGTATTCTTTATAACGTCATGACAAAGCTGATGGAGACCCAGACGTTGCCACAGTAAAATGTTGTGACATGTTATATAGCCTTATCTTCCTTTGTTGCAGCGCTACACATGTTGTGACATGTTATATATCATTATCTTCCTTTGTTGCAGCGCTACTCATGTTGTGACATGTTATATATCATTATCTTCCTTTGTTGCAGCGCTACACATGTTGTGACATGTTATATATCATTATCTTCCTTTGTTGCAGCGCTACACATGTTGTGACATGTTATATATCATTATCTTCCTTTGTTGCAGCGCTACTCATGTTGTGACATGTTATATATCATTATCTTCCTTTGTTGCAGCGCTACACATGTTGTGACATGTTATATATCATTATCTTCCTTTGTTGCAGCGCTACACATGTTGTGACATGTTATATATCATTATCTTCCTTTGTTGCAGCGCTACACATGTTGTGACATGTTATATATCATTATCTTCCTTTGTTGCAGCGCTACACATGTTGTGACATGTTATATATCATTATCTTCCTTTGTTGCAGCGCTACACATGTTGTGACATGTTATATATCATTATCTTCCTTTGTTGCAGCGCTACACATGTTGTGACATGTTATATATCATTATCTTCCTTTGTTGCAGCGCTACACATGTTGTGCATCTTTCTTGTCTCTTCTTCACACCTTTACTTCTCTCACTGTCAGTGTCTTCAAAATACTCTTAATCAACATTTACCATCGATGTGTATGTGTCAGTGTTGATGTTACTATGTTTAACTATATTTAAAATGACATAGCAGCAAAAGCCAAGGCTGAGACAAAATTACCTGGCATCCACATCAGAAGACAACAATGAAAAAGTAAAGTAAAAGGACACAAGTGCAACTAATGTGACATTTATTGTAGCAACGTTTCGCTCTCCAGGAGCTTTATCAAGGCTTGATAAAGCTCCTGGAGAGCGAAACGTTGCTACAATAAATGTCACATTAGTTGCACTTGTGTCCTTTTACTTTACATATTGTCGGTAATTCTACCAACTTTATTACAATGAAAAAGTAATTTGTGGGATTCTCTAACATTATCACTCCCAGGTCATTCACATTAGTTTTTCGCTCTATTGTGTGATTAGAATTTGTTTTATACTTCGATCTGGCTTTTACTTCCTCATAACGGAGTAATTGATTTTTTTTTCTAATTAAACGTCATACTGTTGTCTGTGGTTCATTTGAATACTTGGTTAATGTTCGCCTGGAGATTTACAGTGTCCTCAATGGCTGACACTGTCTTGCAAATTTTAGTATCGTCAGCAAGAGAAGACACGGTTCTATGGTTTACATGTCTGTGTCAGACATGAAGATGCGGAAAAGGATGGGAGAAATTACTGTACCTTGTGGAACAGAGTTTTTCGCTATAGCCGCCTGGGACTGCTATTACACTTTGTCTTCTGTTGGTTAGGAAGTTACAGATCCATCTACCTACTTTGTTCTGTTATTTCTTTATCACGCATTTTGTATGCTATTACACCATGATCCCACTTGTTGAAGATTGCTGCAAAGTGTGTGTAATGCTACCAGCACGACACACTAAACAATGCTACCAGCACGACACACTAAACAATGCTATCAACACGACACACTAAACAATGCTACCAGCACGACACACTAAACAATGCTATCAACACGACACACTAAACAATGCTATCAACACGACACACTAAACAATGCTATCAACACGACACACTAAACAATGCTATCAACACGACACACTATACAATGCTACCAGCACGACACACTAAACAATGCTATCAACACGACACACTAAACAATGCTATCAACACGACACACTAAACAATGCTATCAACACGACACATTAAACAAAGCTATCAGCACGACACATTAAACAAAGCTATCAACACGACACACTAAACAAAGCTATCAGCACGCAATAATAAATAAAGCTATCAGCACGACACACTAAACAAAGCTATCAGACGACACACTAAACAATGCTACCAGCACAACACACTAAACAATGCTACCAGCACGACACACTAAACAATGCTATCAGCACGACACACTAAACAATGCTATCAGCACGACACACTAAACAATGCTACCAGCACGACACACTAAACAATGCTACCAGCACGACACACTAAACAATGCTATCAGCACGACACACTAAACAATGCTATCAGCACGACACACTAAACAATGCTACCAGCACGACACACTAAACAATGCTACCAGCACGACACACTAAACAATGCTACCAGCACGACACACTAAACAATGCTACCAGCACGACACACTAAACAATGCTACCAGCACGACACACTAAACAATGCTACCAGCACGACACACTAAACAATGCTATCAGCACGACACACTAAACAATGCTATCAGCACGACACACTAAACAATGCTATCAGGCGACACACTAAACAATGCTATCAGGCGACACACTAAACAAAACTATCAGACGACACACTAAACAATGCTATCAGGACGACACATTAAACAAAGCTATCAACACGACACACTAAACAAAGCTATCAGCACGAAATAATAAACAAAGCTATCAGCACGACACACTAAACAAAACTATCAGTACGACACACTAAACAAAACTATCAGTACGACACACTAAACAAAACTATCAGCACGACACACTAAACAAAACTATCAGTACGACACACTAAACAAAGCTATCAGCACGATACACTAAACAAAACTATCAGAACGACACACTAAACAAAGCAATCAGCACGACACACTGAAAACAGTTATCAGCACGACACACTAAACACACCTATCAGAACGACACACTAAACACAGCTATCAGCACGACGCACTAAACAAAGTTATGAGCACGACACACTAAACAAAGCTATCAGCACGACGCACTAAACAAAGTTATCAGCACGACACACTAAACAAAGCTATCAGCATGACACACTAAACAAAGCTATCAGCATGACACACTAAACACAGCTATCAGCACGACACATTAAACACACCTATCAGAACGACACACTAAACACAGCTATCAGCACGACACACTAAACAAAGCTATCAGCACGACACACTAAACAAAGCTATCAGCACGACACACTACACAAAGCTATCAGCACGACACACTAAACAAAGCTATGAGCACGACACACTAAACAAAGCTATCAGCACGACACACTAAACAAAGCTATCAGCACGACACACTAAACAAAGCTATGAGCACGACACACTAAACAAAGCTATCAGCACGACACACTAAGCAAAGCTATCAGCACGACACACTAAACAAAGCTATCAGCACGACACACTACACAAATCTATCAGCACGACACACTAGAATAAAACTCAGATAACTTCACAATATATAACATAAGACAACTACACAACAAATAAAATTGTCACCACTACACACTACATGTTAAAAGATATTTCACTCTAGGACACGGACTCTCATAAACCAACACGTTCACTATACTACAGTGACACTGTCCTGGTCTTATGATAGAACATGTTCACTATACTACAGTGACATTGTCTTGGTCTTATGACAGAACATGTTCACTAAACTACAGTGACATTGTCTTGGTCTTATGATAGAACATGTTCACTATACTACAGTGACATTGTCTTGGTCTTATGATAGAACATGTTCACTATACTACAGTGACATTGTCTTGGTCTTATGATAGAACATGTTCACTATACTACAGTGACATTGTCTTGGTCTTATGACAGAACATGTTCACTAAACTACAGTGACATTGTCTTGGTCTTATGATAGAACATGTTCACTATACTACAGTGACATTGTCTTGGTCTTATGACAGAACATGTTCACTATACTACAGTGACACTGTCTTGGTCTTATGATAGAAGACGTTCACTATACTACAGTGACATTGTCTTGGTCTTATGATAGAACATGTTCACTATACTACAATGACATTGTGTTGGTTTTATGACAGAACATGTTGAAAGTTAAGACACTTGTGCAATATCTGGCTATCTTTATTGCAGACATATACCTATATACCTGTCTTGCACAACTTGTCAGACACTGCAACATCATGGAATCTTGGTTCAGAGGACATCTACAAGACCTTCTTCACGGCTACTACAGCTAACCCATCAGTTTGGGAAGGACCTACTTCCACTGGGGAATCCCGCTTACCAGTGACTATGCCCTCGTCTGCTACACGTCCTTATTCACTGACGCCTATATAAGCGCCAGTCTTCTTGCCAGTGCTTCAGAATCTCTACAACCACGGTGCTCAAAATACCATCTCCAAGGCTGAGGGACTGATTACCTGATCTTTTGTATATAGTTCTTCTGTTTTCTACTTATGTTCTAGAATCTGTATTGATAAAGCCACTGGATGGCGAAACGTCTACAATATAGATAACCAGATGTTGCACAAGTGTCTTAACTTTCAACTTGTCGGTATTGTATACCTGTCTCGCACAACAGAACTTGTTCACTATACTATAGTGACACTGTATTGGTCTTTTGGTAGAACACGTTCACTATAGTACAGTGATATTGTCTTGGTCTTATGAGGGAACACGTTCACTATACTACAGTGACATTGTCTTGGTCTTTTGGTAGAACACGTTCACTATACTACAGTGATATTGTCTTGGTCTTTTGGTAGAACACGTTCACAGTGACGTTGTTTTGGTCTTATGATAGAACACGTTCACTATACTACAGTGACATTGTCTCGGTCTTTTGGTAGATCACGTTCACTATACTTGAGTGACATTGTCTTGGTCTTTTGGTAGAACACGTTCACAGTGACGTTGTTTTGGTCTTATGATAGAACACGTTCACTATACTACAGTGACATTGTCTTGGTCTTTTCGTAGAACACGTTCACAGTGACATTGTCTTGGTCTTTTAGAGGAACACGTTCACACTGACATTGTCTTGGCCTTATGATAGAACACGTTCACTATACTACAGTGACATTGTCTTAGTCTTATGATAAAACAGGTGCAATTGTTGCTGCTGATAGTGTTATACAAACAATCTGTTACTGATCTACAAGAGTCACTTCTAACTAACTTCACTGGACCCCCACCCCCTTTATTATCTGTGATAGATTATCACCTGTCTGCTACAGTATATGGAGAAGTCTCACATACTCTGATCTCAGAGCACTGGTATTACATATTGCAACCTGTTTATGTCAGAAAACTTTATGTATGGTCAACTTCTGTGATGCAAGAATGTTGTTGTTGTCGCTTGTAAATCTCCCAATCCTGATTTTTCTACAAGTATGTTCTGTATGTTACTGTATTTTTCTTGTGTTACTTAGCTGTTCATATGTGTTACTGCATTGTATTATGTGTTACTATTCTGTTTTTAATGTTACTGTACTGTTGTGCTGTTTTGTATGCTAGTGTACCGCTTTGTGTGTTACTCTATCGTTCT
>NW_027196890.1:22500-32500 GCF_038502225.1 Cherax quadricarinatus | reverse complement strand
CACAGGCCCCCCAAACCACAGTGTTGGAAAGGAAACTGAAGGTATGGTACACAAACGCTGATGGAATAAAAAATAAGTGGGAGGAGTGGCATGAAAGAGTCAAAGAGGCATCACCGAACATCATAGCTCTCACAGAAACCAAGCTTACAGGTATGATAACAGAAGCCATCTTTTCAACGGGATACCAAATCCTGAGGAAAGACAGAGGGAACAAAAGGGGGGGGGTGGAAGAGTGGCATTGCTGATCAAAAATCGCTGGAATTTTGATGAGCTGGAGAGAGGAGACAGCTGAGAAGAAAGTGATTACATAGCGGGAACGCTTCACTCTGGAGGTCCCAAGGTGGTAATAGCAGTGATGTATAACCCACCACAGAACAGCAGGAGGCCAAGGCAAGAGTACGACGAGAGCAATAGAGCGATGGTTGACACACTGGCTGGAGGGGCCAGAAGAGCTCATGCATGCAGGGCAAAGCTCCTGATCATGGGTGACTTTAACCACAAGGAGATCGATTGGGAGAACTTGGACCCGCATGGCGGCCAAGATACATGGAGGGCTAAGATGATGGAGGTGGTACTGGAAAACTTCATGTACCAACACGTAAGAGACACTACAAGAGAGAGAGGAGAGGATGAACCAGCAAGGCTGGACCTAGTATTCACCTTGAGAAGTGCAGATATCGAGGACATCATATATGAAAGATCCCTTGGGGCCAGTGACCATGTGGTTTTAAGCTTCGAATACACAGTAGAGCTACAAGTGGAGGGAGAAGCAGGAAGGCCAGGACGAATGAAGCCAAACTACAAGAAAGGGGACTACACAGGAATGAGGAACTTCTTGAACGAGGTTCAGTGGGACAGAGAACTGGCAGGGAAGCCAGTTAATGAGATGATGGAATATGTAGCAACAAAATGCAAGGAGGCTGAGGAGAGGTTTGTACCCAAGGGTAACAGGAATGATGAAAAAGCCAGGATGAGCCCATGGTTTACCCAAAGGTGCAGGGAGGCAAAAATCAAGTGTGCTAGGGAATGGAAGAAATATAGAAGGCAAATGACCCAGGAGAATAAGGAGAGCAGTCGTAGACCCAGAAACGAATATGCACAGATAAGAAGGGAAGCCCGAAGACAATATGAAAATGACATAGCAGCGAAAGCCAAATCTGACCCGAAACTGTTGTACAGCCACATCAGGAGGAAAACAACAGTAAAGGACCAGGTAATCAGGCTAAGGAAGGAAGGAGGAGAGACAACAAGAAATGACCGTGAAGTATGTGAGGAACTCAACAAGAGATTCAAAGAAGTGTTCACAGAGGAGACAGCAGGGGCTCCAGAAAGACGGAGAGGTGGGGCACACCACCATGTGCTGGACACAGTGCACACAACCGAGGAAGAAGTGAAGAGGCTTCTGAGTGAGCTCAAAGACAATGGGGCCAGATAACATCTCCCCATGGGTAATGAGAGAGGGAGCAGAGGCGCTATGTGTACCCCTAACAACAATATTCAATACATCTATCGAAACAGGGAGATTGCCTGAGGCATGGAAGACAGCAAATGTAGTCCCAATCTTTAAAAAGGAGACAGACATGAAGCATTAAACTACAGACCAGTGTCACTGACATGTATAGTATGCAAAATCATGGAGAAGATTATCAGGAGAAGAGTGGTGGAACACCTAGAAAGGAATGATCTCATCAACAGCAGCCAACATGGTTTCAGGGACGGGAAATCCTGTGTCACAAACCTACTGGAGTTCTATGACATGGTGACAGCAGTAAGACAAGAGAGAGAGGGGTGGGTGGATGCAAAAACTGGAGGACCAAGCAGGGATAACAGGGAAGGCACTACAGTGGATCAGGGAATACTTGTCAGGAAGACAGCAGCGAGTCATAGTACGTGGCGAGGTGTCAGTGGGCACCTGTGACCAGCGGGGTCCCACAGGGGTCATTCCTAGGACCAGTGCTGTTTCTGGTATTTGTGAACGACATGACGGATGGAATAGACTCTGAGGTGTCCCTGTTTGCAGATGACGTGAAGTTGATTAGAAGAATTCACTCGATCGAAGACCAGGCAGAGCTACAAAGGGATCTGGACAGGCTGCAGACCTGGTCCAGCAATTAGCTCCTGGAGTTCAATCTCACCAAGTGCAAAGTCAAGAAGATTGGGGAAGGGCAAAGAAGACCGCAGACGGAGTACAGTCTAGGGGGCCAGAGACTAAAAACCTCACTCAAGAAAAAAGATCTTGGGGTGAGTATAACACCAGGCACTTCTCCTGAAGCGCACATCAACCAAATAACTGCTGCAGCATATGGGCGCCTGACAAACCTCAGAACAGCATTCCGACATCTTAATAAGGAATCGTTCAGGGCCCTGTACACCGTGTACGTTAGGCCCATATTGGAGTATGCAGCACCAGTTTGGAACCCACACCTAGCCAAGCACGTAAAGAAACTAGAGAAAGTGCAAAGGTTTGCAACAAGACTAGTCCCAGAGCTAAGAGGTATGTCCTACGAGGAGAGGTTAAGGGAAATCAACCTGACGACACTGGAGGACAGGAGAGATAGGGGGGACATGATAACGACATACAAAATACTGAGAGGAATTGACAAGGTGTACAAAGACAGGATGTTCCAGAGATTGGACACAGTAACAAGGGGACACAGTTGGAAGCTGAAGACACAGATGAATCACAGTGATGTTAGGAAGTATTTCTTCAGCCACAGAGTAGTCAGTAAGTGGAATAGTTTGGGAAGCGATGTAGTGGATGCAGGATCCATACATAGCTTTAAGCAGAGGTATGATAAAGCTCACGGTTCAGGGAGAGTGACCTAGTAGCGATCAGTGAAGAGGCGGGGCCAGGAGCTCGGACTCGACCCCCACAACCTCAACTAGGTGAGTACAACTATGTGAGTACACACACACACACACACACACACACACACACACACACACACACACACACACACACACACACACACACACACACACACACACACACATACACACAAACCTAACCTAACACATAAGCTCATAAATCATCCCCCAACACACACACACATTTTTATAAGCTGAAGCAGCTAGAACATCCCACCAGGATAAAAACAAAATGGGATCTCAAAAGAGAGGACGTAAAGGCAAGGGAGCCGATGATGGCTGGTCGGAAAAGGAAGAATGGGTAGAACGACTCAAGAACAAAATGGAACAACAATTGGAGAAAAGGTTGAACGACCTTTACAATAATATGTTAGAGCAAATATGTGCAGAGAGCAAGAAGTGGGAATCACGAGCTGTAGTAGCTGAGGCAAAGATACAGAGATTGGCAGAAGAAATGGGTGTGCTGAAGCAGGATTTAAAGATGAGGTCCGAAAGGAGCAAGATGACTGAAATGGGAACATCAACAGGCAGCGTGGGGACTGAAAGAGAGATTGGAGATAAGCAGTCTTTTGCAGCAGTAATATCAGGCCATCATGGTGTCTGGGAGATGATTAGGGAATCAGCAAAGAAAATGCTTAAATCAGATCCAGGATACAGAGGGAAAAGAAATGAGAAGAGGAGAGGGAGAGGTCAATAATTATTCATGGGCTTCAGGAGGCTGAAGGGCAGACCTATGATGAAAGAAAGCATTGGGAGAAAACAGAGATTAAGAACATCATTGCAATAACAGGAGAGAGGGATATGTCTCAGGTAGAAAATTTTCACAGACTTGGGGGGTATTCGAGGGAAAAAAATCGACCAATCAGATTGACATTCAAGACAGATGTGGTACGGAACAAGATACTACAACAGAAACCACTGTTAAAGGACTCTCCAGATTATCAAAAAGTGTTCCTCAATCGAGACAGAACACGAAAGGAAAGGGAACAATTGAAAGTGAGAGCAAGACAAAACCAGTGGAAGTAAAGAGAGACAGGACAGGCAACGACAGAGAGGAAAGCTCAGCCTTTGGGGTAACATCAAACACAAATGCTTACAGGAACCTCTCAACCCCTGTCACCACATATCAACCAAACACAGTAAATAGAAACGAACCTCACGCCATTGCCACCACCCCCCTAAGCACTAATTCCACAATCACAGCAGTCTCCCTGCCTCCCACCCTCCCAGCCTGCACCTTCCTCTTCCATCTCCCAAAATACAGTAATGGAAAGGAAGCTAAAGGTATTGTACATCAACGTAGATGGAATAACAAATAAGAGTGAGGAGTGACAAGAACGCATCATTGATGCATCACCTGAAATCATAGCATTAACAGAGACAAAATTTACAGGGATGATAACAGATGCAATTTTTCCACCTGGATATCAGATTATGAGGAAAGACAGAGAGAACAGAGGAGGGGGAGGAGTGGCATTGCTCATCAAAAACCAGTGGAGTTTTGAGGAGATGGGAGGAATGGAAAGAAGGGAAACAGACGACTTCATTGTAGGAACACTTCAGACTGGGTGTCCAAAGGTGATGATAGCAGTGATGTATAACCCACCACTTAATAGCAGGAGAACAAGAATAGAGTATGATGTGCACAATAGGGCAATGGTGGATACACTAGCTAAAGTGGTCAGGAGGGCTCATATGGGTAGGACAAAATTGCTTATAATGGGGGATTTCAATCATAAAGAGATTGACTGGGAAAACCTAGAACCACATGGGGGACCAGAAGCATGGAGGGTTAAGATGTTGGAGACTGTATTGGAGAACTTCATGCATCAACGCGTTAGGGATACAACCAGAGAGAGAGGAGAGGATGTTGCAGCAAGGCTGGATCTCATATTCACCTTGAATAGTTCAGACATAGAGGATATCACCAACGAAAGACCGCTTGGCGCTAGTGATCATGATGTCCTGAGTTTTGAATATCTTGTTGAGTTAACAGTGGAGAATGCAGTAGCACGAGAACAAAGAGAGAAACCGAACTTCAAAAAAGGGGACTACATAGGAATGAGAAGTTTCCTGCATGAAGTGCAGTGGGAAAGAGAACTAGATGGAAAGACAGTAAATTAAATGATGGAAATAGTGACCACTAAGTGCAGGGAGGCAGAAGAAAGGTTCATACCAAAGGGCAACAGATAAAATGGTAAGACCAGAGTGAGCCCATGGTTTAACTGGAGGTGTAAAGAGACCAAGGCCAAGTGTGCTAGAGCATGGAAAATGTATATAAGGCAAAGGACTCAAAAAAACAAGGAGCTGAGCAGAAGAACCAAAAACGAATATGCAGGTATAAGGAGAGAGGCCCAGAGGCAATACGAGAACGACATAGTATCAAAAGCCAAATCCGAACCAAAATTGTTATACAGTCACATTAGGAGAAAAACAACAGTCAAGGACCAGGTAATCAGGCTGAGGAAAGAAAAAGTGGAGCTCACAATGAGTGACCAAGAAGTATGTGATGAACTAAACAAAAGATTTAGAGAAGTATTCACAATAGAGTCAGGAATGCTTCCAGCAAACTGTGGAGGTAGGGTACACGAGCAGGTGCTAGACACAATACACATAACCAAGGCAGAGGTGAAGAAACTGCTAGACGAACTCGATACCTCAAAGGCGGTGGGCCCAGATAACATCTCTCCATGGATACTGAGAGAGGGAGCAGAGGAACTGTGTGTGCCCTTAGCAGCAATCTTCAGTAAATCTATCAGAACAGGGCAGTTGCCTGAGGCGTGGAAGACAGCACATGTAGTTCCAATTTTTAAGAAAGGGGACAGACAGGCAGCATTAAACTACAGACTAGTGTCACTGACCTGTATAGTATGTAAAGTCATGGAAAAGATTATCAGGAGAAAAGTTGTGGAACACATTGAAAAGATTGGGTTCATACATGGCAGTCAGCACAGCTTCAGAGATGGGAAATCCTGTGTCACAAATCTACTTGAGTTCAACAATAAGGTAACAGAAGTAAGACAGGAGAGAGAGGGATGGGTAGATTGCATCTTTTTAGACTGCAAGAAGGCTTTTGACACAGTACCACACAAGAGATTGGTGCAAAAATTAGAGGAGCAGGCAGGAATAACGGGGAAAGTACTGCAATGGATCAGGGAATACCTGATAGGAAGGAAACAGTGAGTGTTGGTACGTGCTGAAGTGTCGGTGTGGGCGAATGTGTCGAGTGGGGTTCCACAAGGTTCAGTCCTAGACCCGATGCTTTTTCTTGTATACGTGAATGACATGGTGAAAGGAATAGATTCAGAAGTGTCACTGTTCCCTGATGATGTGAAACTGATGAGGAGAATACAAGTGGGCGAGGATCAGTTAAGATTACAAGGGGATCTGGAAAACTACAAGTATGGTCCGACAAATGGCTCCTGGAGTTTAACCCCAGTAAGTGTAAGGTCATGAAGATTTGGGAAGGACACAGAAGACCGCAGACGGAGTACAGGTTAGGATACCAACAACTGCAAACGTCAGTTAAAAAAAAGGATCTTGCGGTAAGCATTATAACGAACATGTCCCCTGATGCACACATCAATCAAATAACTGCTTCAGCATATGGGAGATTGGCAAACCTGAGATTGGTGTTTAAACATCTGAGTAAGGAGTCATTCACGACATTGTACACAGTGTACGTAAGGCCTATACTGGAATATGCAGCGCCAGCATGGAACCCTCACTTAGTCAAACATGTCACGAAATTGGAGAAAGTGCAAAAATTTGCAACACGTTTAGTCCCGGAACTGAGGGGTATGTCTTATGAGGAGAGGTTAAAGGAACTCAACCTGATGACACTAGAGGATAGGAGGGATAGAGGGGACATGATAACAACGTATAAAATACTAAGAGGAATTGAGAAGATGGACAAGGATCGAATGTTTCAGAGATGGGATACAGAAACAATGGGACACAATTGGAAACTGAAAACCCAGAGGAGTCATAGGGATGTTAGGATGTATTTCTTTAGTCTTAGAGTTGTCAGGAACTGGAATAAACTGATGAGTGAAGTAGTGGAAGCAAGTTCCATAAATAGCTTTAAGAAGAAAATGTATGACAAATATCATAGAACAGGGAGAGAGTGAATTAGTATCGACCAGTGAAGAGGCGGGGCCAGGAGCTATGAATCGACCCCTGCAACCACATATAGGTGAGTACATATAGGTGAGTACACACAAGTGATGGTGTAACAGAAACTACAGGTGAACGTAAAAAAATGCCTTACAGGCAAAGTCTTAAAGAAAGAGCGAAGTATTTGTAAGTGTGGTGAGGGAAGAGTCAGGACTCGTACTGTTCAGCTCATGACATGTACAAGTCTCATCTTAGGGGAAGCACAATTTTATTAGTCTTTGATAAGTGAGCCGCATCGTGATACCTTTTACTAACAAAGAAATTTATTTGAAAAACCATACCACGAGCGGGACTAGAACCCGCGGTCAGAGAGTCTCTGGAGTTTTGAGACTCTCTGACCGCGGGTTCTATCCCCACCCGTGATATGGTTTGTTTGCAATTGTTTCATTACGATTTCGTGAGTCAAATTTATTTGATAAGGATAGTGAAGAGGGTGATGACCCATATACATAGTAAGGAGAGATATGTTCCTCCAGAGTTAATAAAAAGAGTTAAGTTTAAAAAACAAGATTGTGAAGAATGTTAGAAGGGGAGAAGTTGTTCTCAAACAAATATAATTAAGAGTGACAACGATGATGTCCCACAAATATCTTGTAGAAGGTGATGTCTTCCCAGCATATTAAACCTTTAACTGGCTTTTCTTTCATTGTTAGGTGACATGACGTGGTACCTTCCTGGATCATTATTATCTGGAAACCTAAAACGTGCTGCAGTTTTCATACTGTCTCCATTATTTTTCATTATCCTCACTGGACTCCTCCCTCATTATCTTTGATAGGTTGTTATAAAGTATCAAAGATGGGTACACGACTTCTGTTATACAAGGAGTCACAGATAATCTGAGATTCTCGAGTATTGGTATAAGACATTGTGATCTGCTTATATCAGAAAACTCTGTGAATGGTCAGTCTACAATATCTGTTACATTATGTGAAGTAGTAATTGCTAGAATCAGGCTGCGATATAGTCATGTGTGACAAAAAATTCTATTGTCACTTGTAAATCTTCCATACCTGATTGTTCTCCATGTATGCTTTGTATGTTGCTGTTTGTGTGTGTTACTATCTGTTCATACATGTGCTTTACGCTTTTGCGTGTTACTGAACTACTGCTGCATTTTAATAAACTGTTCTTGTACTTTCCTGTGTATTCTTTTTTTTTTTGTATGTTACTATATAATTCTTGCTTCCTACTGTTTTGTTTTATTCTTTAATTTTCGTTCTTATATGTTCACATGCTGTTCTTTTATCTTGTCGTATTGATCATGTATGATAAAGGTTCCAAATACTCCAAGGTTCCCTGTTACATCTTTCATCACAGTGTCTCCCAAATTGGAATTCATGTCTCTCAGGATCTACTTTCTCTCGCTCTCATTTACACTTATCCCATCTTTACGAAACTGATGCAAATAGTAGATAGATACAAGAAACTAAGATTTTAAAGAGATGGACAGGTAAGCCAGTGGAAGGCATCGGTCAAATGACCAAAACTTCAAGTGGCGAGACATCGTATGACTAAGACCAGCGTTTCCATCCTAACTCTGTTAATTACCGTTTTGTTATACACATTGTCTGTTATACTAAAGAGACAATAGACAAACACCAACTGTTTAATTTACTTAAAAAGTATTTTGTAATTGTTTGTGATACTATGTATGGTTGTTATAAACTGTATCAGAGGTAAAGTGTGACACTCACACTTCACTTGTCTGACACTATGTATGGTCGTTATAAACTGTATCAGAGGTAAAGTGTGACACTCACACTTCACTTGTCTGACACTATGTATGGTCGTTATAAACTGTATCAGAGGTAAAGTGTGACACTCACACTTCACTTGCCTAGAGACATGATCATCTAAATGTTTTAGTTATTCTTGTCTCTTTACAAATCAAAAGATGCTAAAACAATATCCAGAAATTATTCGGACCTAATTTCTGTAAAATACTCTAGTTGCTACGGTAGTTTCAAAAATGATTTTTGGCGGGAATAAAATTTATAATAATATTGTTTTAAAAATTACTTAGTTTCCTAAAAGGTTAGAGCCACTTTGATTACAGAGGTTATTTAAAAGATAATACTAGTGAGAAATGTGAAGATGTTGAGTGAAAGACATTGGCTTCTCCTTACCTTATGTACGGTAAACGTCACCCAGAAATAATAACTAAATAATTTAACAAGTTTCACTTTCTCTATCGATATCTCTTTCATCAGGAACACTATCTGTCTAAAAATTACTTCTACATGTGACGTACCATCATCAGGAGCACACACTATCGAAAAGTTACTTTTACTTGTAGTGTTCCATCTACCAAAAAGTTACTTTTACCGATAAATTAGAATCCCGAAATCTACGTTTTCTTATTTTCCTGCTGTCATCTTCTTCCTCGTATCATCACCGTTACTCTGAACTTCGTTGGTTGTAATTTCCCTAAGTCAGCTGTTATCTCTCTCACCCTGTTAACTACTAAGTTCACTTGTCATCTCCCTCATCCTACTCTTGGCTCATTGATCCGAAATGCATTTGCAAGGGTCGAGGCTCAGCTCCTGGTCTTGCCATTTATATTACTATTATCAGCATCACCGATTTCTGCTACTGAATCTACTTCTGAAGTTTTGTCATAAGTTTGCCTCCACTACTGACTCGTCCAAATCATTCCACTTTTCTAACACCCTGAGACAACAAAAAATTGTTCATCCATGTATTCAGGAAAAAAAAATATTATTCTTATTATAATAATAAAACTTTGCGACCACTGTCAGCCTCAGTTAGTTATCCCTGAGTTCCCAGACCCTGCCACGTGGAGGCCAGTGGTTCGTCTTTAAGGTCCCCATCCCCCACTCTCTACCATCTTGGGGTTTCCCTCAGGTCCACGAGTCCAGGAGTTCACCTGTGTCCCCTCAGGTATTCTCCCTTTCCCACTTTTCCAAGGTATGCCCCTCTTTCTCTTGACCTC
>NW_027196890.1:0-20000 GCF_038502225.1 Cherax quadricarinatus | reverse complement strand
ATCTCTCTCCCCTCCTTCCCTCCCTCTCCCCCTAGCCTCTCTCTCCCCTCTCGCTCTTCCATCTCCCCCCTATTTCCTCCTTCTCCTCCTCTCTCCCCCTAGCCTCTCTCTCCCCTCTCGCTCTTCCATCTCCCCCCTATTTCCTCCTTCTCCTCCTCTCTCCCCCCCCCTCTCTCTCCCCCTCTCTTTGCTTTCTCTCTCTCTCTCTCCCTCCCTCTCTCCCCCCACTCTCCCTCTCTCTCTCCCACCCTCTCTCCCTCACACTCTCTCTCTCTCTCTCTCTCTCTCTCTCTCTCTCTCTCTCTCTCTCTCTCTCTCTCTCTCTCTCTCTCTCTCTCTCTCTCTCTCTCTCTCTCTCTCTCTCTCTCTCTCTCTCTCTCTCTCTCTCTCTCTCTCTCTCTCTCTCTCTCTCTCTCTCTCTCTCTCTCTCTCTCTCTTGCTCTCTCTCCTCCCCATTTTCCCTTCTAACTCTCCCCCTCTCCTACCCTTCCCTTCACTCTCTCTCCCTCTCTCTCTTTCACTCACTCTCCCTCTCTCCCTCTCTCCCTCTCTCTCTCTCTCTCTCTCTCTCTCTTGCTCTCTCTCTTCCCTATTTTTCCTTCTAACTCTCCCCCTCTCCTACCCTTCCCTTCACTCTCTCTCCCCCTCTCTCTCTCACTCTCACTCTCTCTTCCCCTTTTTCCTTCTCACTATCCCCCTCTCTCTTTCTACCTTCCCTTCTCTCTCTCTCTCTCTCTCTCTCTCTCTCTCTCTCTCTCTCTCTCTCTCTCCATCTCTTCTCCATTTTTCTCTTCTCACTCTCCCCCTCTCCTTCCCGTCCCTTCTCTCTCTTTCCCCCTCTCACACTCTCTCTCCCCCTTTCCCTTCTCACTCTCTCTCCCCCTTTCCCTTCTCACTCTTCCCCTCTCTCTCTCCTTCTACCTTTCCCTTCTCTCTTCTCTCACAAAAAAAAAATGGTGGGGACTCGCAGGAACCAAGGATCAGATGAGAATGGTTCTGGTAGGGAGGAGTGGATGGAGGAGCAGTGGAAAAGGATGGAACAAGAGTGGGAGAGAAAATTAGGAGAGCTTTCTGAAAAAATGGAGAAAGGGCTCTCTGTGAAATTGGAAAAGAGGTTGGAGAAGGAGACAAAGAATTGGGAGGCACAAGTCGAAACTGCAGTAGCCAAGATAAGGTTACTAGAGGTTGAGTTAAATAGGCAGAAGCGAGTTACAGGCGCAGTGACCAGAGAAGACACAGCATATGAAGCTGCGAGGCCGAACAGGAAGGAAGGAATTATGAATTATGCTAAGGTCATATCAGCCTGCCAAGGAGGACCAAGGAGTGAAAGATAAGAACAGCTGGTTGCAGATGGAGAGGGTGATAGGTCGAATGCTGAGGCACAACCATGCTATCAAGAGCCACTGGAAAAATCAAGGGAGAAACTGACCACATACAGGCAGGATCCAGAGTCACAGAGGGTGAGGCAATGGGAGGAGGAAAGGGCAAAATCAGTGTTTATCCATGGGCTTCAGGAGAGAGAGGAAAGGACACACACTGAAAGGCAGCAGGAAGAAAGAAAGGAGATTGAGAAAATCATCACGGAAATAGGTGAAGAGATGGACGAGATTGTAAATTTTCAGAGAATAGGGGGGTATTCAAAGGAGAAACCGACCAATCAAGCTGATTCTCAGGGCGGAAACAGTGCGGAACAGGATCCTCCAAGAGAAACTACGATTGAAATACTCGGAAGAGTACAAGAGGGTGTTCCTAGACAGAGACAGAACAAAATCAGAACGACAGCAGCTGAGGGAGAGGACAAAAAAGCGAAAGGAGCTTGGAAAAGAGACAAGGATGGAACCAGCAAAGGTCAGTCAGAGCAGAACAGAACAGCAAGGGCAAGCACACACACAACTATTCTCAGAACCATACAACCTATCACACCATCCCAACACACACTACAATCCATACCCACAGCCTCCACCCAACACCGAGCTATAGAATCCCACAGTATGCCACCAGGTCTCCCACCCTCACAGGCCCCCCAAACCACAGTGTTGGAAAGGAAACTGAAGGTATGGTACACAAACGCTGATGGAATAACAAATAAGTGGGAGGAGTGGCATGAAAGAGTCAAAGAAGCATCACCGGACATCATAGCTCTCACAGAAACCAAGCTTACAGGTATGATAACAGATGCCATCTTTCCAATGGGATACCAAATCCTGAGGAAAGACAGAGGGAACAAGGGGGGTGGAGGAGTGGCATTGCTGATCAAAAATCGCTGGAACTTTGATGAGCTGGAGAGAGGAGACGGAGGAGAAGAAAGTGATTACATAGCGGGAACGCTTCACTCTGGAGGTCCCAAGGTGGTAATAGCAGTGATGTATAACCCACCACAGAACAGCAGGAGGCCAAGGCAAGAGTACGACGAGAGCAATAGAGCGATGGTTGACACACTGGCTAGAGTGGCTAGAAGAGCTCATGCATGCAGGGCAAAGCTCCTGATCATGGGTGACTTTAACCACAAGGAGATCGATTGGGAGAACTTGGACCCACATGGGGGCCAAGATACATGGAGGGCTAAGATGATGGAGGTGGTACTGGAAAACTTCATGTGCCAACACGTAAGGGACACTATAAGAGAGAGAGGAGAGGATGAACCAGCAAGGCTGGGCTTAGTATTCACCTTGAGTAGTGCAGATATCGAGGACATCACATATGAAAGAGCCCTTGGGGCCAGTGACCATGTGGTTTTAAGCTTCGAATACACAGTAGAGCTACAAGTGGAGGGAGAAGCAGGAAGGCCAGGACGAATGAAGCCAAACTACAAGAAAGGGGACTACACAGGAATGAGGAACTTCCTGAATGGGGTTCAGTGGGACAGAGAACTGGCAGGGAAGCCAGTTAATGAGATGATGGAATATTTTTTCTTTTTTATTATCACACTGGCCGATTCCCACCAAGGCAAGGTGGCCCGAAAAAGAAAAACTTTCACCATCATTCACTCCATCATTCATGGAATATGTAGCAACAAAATGCAAGGAGGCTGAGGAGAGGTTTGTACCCAAGGGTAACAGGAATAATGAAAAAGCCAGGATGAGCCCATGGTTTACCCAAAGGTGCAAGGAGGCAAAAACCAAGTGTGCTAGGGAATGGAAGAAATATAGAAGGCAAAGGACCCAGGAGAATAAGGAGAGCAGTCGTAGAGCCAGAAACGAATATGCACAGATAAGAAGGGAGGCCCAAAGACAATATGGAAACGACATAGCAGCGAAAGCCAAATCTGACCCGAAACTGTTGTACAGCCACATCAGGAGGAAAACAACAGTCAAGGACCAGGTAATCAGGCTAAGGAAGGAAGGAGAAGAGACAACAAGAAATGACCGTGAAGTATGTGAGGAACTCAACAAGAGATTTAAAGAAGTGTTCACAGAGGAGACAGAAGGGGCTCCAGAAAGACGGAGAGGTGGGGCACACCACCATGTGCTAGACAGTGCACACAATCGAGGAAGAAGTGAAAAGGCTTCTGAGTGAGCTAGATACCTCAAAGGCAATGGGGCCAGATAACATCTCCCCATGGGTATTGAGAAAGCAAGCAGAGGCGCTATGTGTACTCCTAACAACAATATTCAATACATCTATTGAAACAGGGAGATTGCCTGAGGCATGGAAGACAGCAAATGTAGTCCCAATCTTTAAAAAAGGAGACAGACATGAAGCATTAAACTACAGACCAGTGTCACTGACATGTATAATACGCAAAATCATGAAGAAGATTGTCAGGAGAAGAGTGGTGGAACACCTAGAAAGGAACGATCTCATCAACAGCAGCCAACATGGTTTCAGGGACGGGAAATCCTGTGTCACAAACCTACTGGAGTTCTATGACATGGTGACAGCAGTAAGACAAGCGAGAGAGGGGTGGGTGGATTGCATTTTCTTGGACTGCAAGAAGGCGTTTGACACAGTTCCACACAAGAGATTGGTGCAAAATCTGGAGGACCAAGCAGGGATAACAGGGAAGGCACTACAATGGATCAGGGAATACTTGTCAGGAAGACAGCAGCGAGTCATGGTACGTGGCGAGGTGTCAGAGTGGGCACCTGTGACCAGCGGGGTCCCACAGGGGTCAGTCCTAGGACCAGTGCTGTTTCTGGTATTTGTGAACAACATGACGGAAGGAATAGACTCTGAGATGTCCTTGTTTGCAGATGACGTGAAGTTGATGAGAAGAATTCACTCGATCGAAGACCAGGCAGAACTACAAAGGGATCTGGACAGGCTGCAGACCTGGTCCAGCAATTGGCACCTGGAGTTCAATCCCACCAAGTGCAAAGTCATGAAGATTGGGGAAGGGCAAAGAAGGCAGCAGACGGAGTACAGTCTAGGGGGTCAGAGACTACAAACCTCACTCAAGGAAAAAGATCTTGGGGTGAGTATAACACCAGGCACCTCTACTGAAGCGCACATCAACGAAATAACTGCTGCAGCATATGGGCGCCTAGCAAACCTCAGAACAGCATTCCGACATCTTAATAAGGAATCATTCAGGACCCTGTTCACCGTGTACGTTAGGCCCATATTGGAGTATGCGGCACCAGTTTGGAACCCACACCTAGCCAAGCACGTGAAGAAACTAGAGAAAGAGCAAAGGTTTGCAACAAGACTAGTCCCAGAGCTAAGAGGTATGTCCTACGAGGAGAGGTTAAGGGAAATCAACCTGACGACACTGGAGGACAGGAGAGATAGGGGGGACATGATAACGACATACAAAATACTGAGAGGAATTGACAAGGTGTACAAAGACAGGATGTTCCAGAGATTGGACACAGTAACAAGGGGACACAGTTGGAAGCTGAAGACACAGATGAATCACAGTGATGTTAGGAAGTATTTCTTCAGCCACAGAGTAGTCAGTAAGTGGAATAGTTTGGGAAGCGATGTAGTGGAGGCAGGATCCATACATAGCTTTAAGTAGAGGTATGATAAAGCTCACGGCTCAGGGAGAGTGACCTAGTAGCGATCAGTGAAGAGGCGGGGCCAGGAGCTCGGACTCGACCCCCGCAACCTCAACTAGGTGAGTACAACTAGGTGAGTACACACACACACACACACACACACACACACACACACACACACAAACACAGACACACACACACACACAAACACAGACACACACACACACATACAAACAGACACACACACACATACACACAAACACACACACACAAACACACACACACACACACACACACACACACACACACACTCACACACACTCGCACACACACACACACACACACACACACACACACACACACACACACACACACACACACACACACACACACACACACACACACAAACACAGACACACACACACACACACACACGCACACACACACATACACACACACACGCACACACACACACACACACACACACAAACACACACACACACACAAACACACAGCGTTCCGATACCTTAGTAAGGAATCATTCAAGACACTGTACACCGTGTATGTCAGGCCATACTGGAGTATGCAGCACCTGTTTGGAACCCGCACTTGATAAAGCACGTCAAGAAACTAGAGAAAGTACTAAGGTTTGCGACAAGGATAATTCCAGAGCTAAGGGGAATGTCCTATGAAGAAAGGTTAAGGGAAATCGGCCTGACGACACTGGAGGACAGGAGGGTCAGTGGAGACATGATAACGACATATAAAATACTGCGCGGAATAGACAAGGTGGACAAAGACAGGCTGTTCCAGGGAGGGGACACAGAAACAAGAGGCCACAATTGGAAGTTGAAGACACAGATGAGTCAGAGAGATATTAGGAAGTATTTCTTCAGTCATAGAGTTGTCCGGCAGTGGAATAGCCTAGAAAATGACGTAGTGGAGGCAGGAACCATACATAGTTTTAAGAACATAAGAACATAAGAAAGGAGGAACACTGCAGGAGGCCTGTTGGCCCATACTAGGCAGGTCCTTTACAATTCATCCCACTAACAAAACATTTGCCCAACCCAATTTTCAATGCCACCCAAGAAATAAGCTCTGATGTGAAAGTCCCACTCAAATCCAACCCCTCCCACTCATGTACTTATCCAACCTAAATTTGAAACTACCCAAAGTCCCAGCCTCAATAACCCAACTAGGTAGACTGTTCCACTCATCTACTACCCTATTTCCAAACCAATACTTTCCTATGTCCTTTCTAAATCTAAACTTATCTAATTTAAATCCATTACTGCGGGTTCTCTCTTGGAGAGACATCCTCAAGACCTAATTAATATCCCCTTTATTAATACCTATCTTCCACTTATACACTTCGATCAGGTTTCCCCTCATTCTTCGTCTAACAAGTGAATGTAACTTAAGAGTCTTCAATCTTTCTTCATAAGGAAGATTTCTAATGCTATGTATTAATTTAGTCATCCTAAGCTGAATGTTTTCTAACGAATTTATGTCCATTCTGTAATATGGAGACCAGAATTGAGCTGCATAATCTAGGTGAGGCCTTACTAATGATGTATAAAGCTGCAGTATGACCTCTGGACTTCTGTTGCTTACACTTCTTGATATAAATCCCAGTAATCTATTTGCCTTATTACGTACGCTTAGGCATTGCTGTCTTGGTTTAAGGTTGCTGCTCACCATAACCCCCAAGTCCTTTTCGCAATCTGTATGGCTAAGTACTACATCATTTAACTTATAAGTACTAGGGTTATGGGCACTCCCAAGCTTCAGAACCTTCCATTTATCTACATTGAACTGCATCTGCCACTTTTCTGACCAAGAATAGAGTTTGTTTAAATCCTCCTGAAGTTCCATAACATCTACGTTTGAATCAATTATCCTACCTATCTTTGTGTCATCGGCGAATTTGCTCATATCACTAGTAATTCCCTCATCAAGATCATTGATATATATTATAAACAACAACGGGCCCAAGACTGATCCCTGTGGAACGCCACTTGTTACAGATCCTCACTCGGATTTAACCCCATTTATGGACACTCTCTGCTTCCTGTCAGTGAGCCATGACTCGATCCACGAGAGCACTTTTCCCCCAATGCCATGAGCTGCCACTTTCTTTAACAGTCTATGGTGCGGAACTCTATCAAAAGCCTTACTAAAATCTAAGTAAATAATATCAAATTCTTTATCGTGGTCAACAGCCTCAAAAGCTTTACTGAAGAAAGTTAATAAGTTAGTTAGACAAGACCGGCCTCTTGTGAATCCATGCTGAGTATCATTAATCAAGCTATGCTTATCGAGATGGCTTCTTATAATCTCAGCTATAATTGACTCTAGTAATTTGCGTACAATTGAGGTCAGGCTTATTGGGCGGTAATTTGACGGTAACGACTTGTCCCCTGTTTTAAAAATAGGAATTACATTAGCCATCTTCCACATATCAGACACTACACCCGTTTGAAGCGATAAATTAAAAATATTAATTAATGGTTCACAGAGTTCCATTTTGCATTCCTTAAGAACCCTTGAAAAAACCTCATCAGGACCCGGCGACTTATTTTGCTTCAGTCTGTCTATCTGCTTCAAAATCATACATAACCATACATAATTTATCTTCTTCTAGCCCACTATAAAAATTAATTACTGGAATATTGTTAGTGTCTTCCTGTGTAAAAACTGAGAGAAAATACTTATTAAAAATCGAGCACATTTCATTCTCTTTGTCAGTAAGGTGCCCATAGTTATTTTTAAGGGGACCTATCTTATCTCTAACTTTTGTTCTATAGACCTGGAAAAAACTTTTTGGGTTAGTTTTAGAATCCCTAGCAACTTTATTTTCATAGTCCCTTTTAGCTTTTCTTATCCCCTTTTTAATGTCCCTCTTAATGTCAATATACTGATTCATAAGATGACCCTCACCTCTTTTGATACGCCTATAAATTCCTTTCTTATGCCCTAGTAGATATTTGAGCCTATTATTCATCCATTTTGGGTCATTTCTATTTGATCTAATTTCTTTATATGGGATAAACGTTCTTTGAGCAGCATGTATAGTGTTCAGAAAACTGTCATAATGATAGCTCACTTCGTTACCCCAGTCAACAGATGATAAGTGTTCTCTAAGCCCATCGCAATCTGCTAAGCGAAAATCTGGGACTGTTACTGAGTTATCGCTACTATCGTACTTCCATTCAATGCTAAATGTAATTGATTTGTGGTCGCTAGCACCCAGTTCCTCTGAAATTTCTAAATTATTAACAAGGGATTCATTGTTTGCCATAACTAAGTCAAGCAGGTTATTTCCCCTTGTAGGTTCTGTCACAAACTGCTTCAAAAAACAATCCTGAACTACTTCTAAGAAGTCGTATGATTCTAAATTCCCAGTCAAGAAATTCCAATCAATATGACTAAAGTTAAAGTCTCCTAGAATTACTACATTATCGTGCCTTGTGGCCTTAACAATTTCCTCCCATAGTAGTTTCCCTTGGTCCCTATCTAAGTTTGGGGGACGGTATATCACTCCTAAAATCAGTTTTTCATGCCCCTCTGAAAATTCTATCCAAACAGACTCTGTATGTGTTACTTCAGACTTAATACCCGTTTTTATGCAACAGTTCAAGCGATCTCGGACATACAATGCCACCCCACCCCCCTTGGAACAATTTAAAACCCTGAATATGACATTCCGCAGGCATGTCCCGACTTTTTGAATTAAACCACTTCTCAGTTAAGGCAAATACGTCAATGTTACCTGCACTAGCAACTAATCTCAACTCGTCCATCTTATTCCTAGCACTACGGCAATTAGCATAATAAACATTGAAAGACTCTCCTTTCTCTTTACCCTTCCTGCTCATTTCTGTTTTTCTACTAAATCTATTACTGTCCTTATCACCCAAAGTCCCTGGCTTTTCAATATCTACCTCGTTCTGCTTATTACTAGTTCCCCTAGAACTCGTAATATTACTACACTGGGACTTCACTGTTTTCCTGCCTAAACCCATACCACTAACTATTCCTAGTTTAAAGTCCTAACTGCTCCCTCCACTGCAGTTGCCAGTGCTACCACCCCAGACCTAGATAAGTGAACCCCATCCCTGGCATACATGTCATTTCCGCCATAGAAGAGGTCCCAGTTGTCAATGAATGTTACCGCATTTTCCTTACAGTATTTGTCCAGCCAGCAATTGACACCAATTGCCCTGGACAACCATTCATTTCCAACTCCCCTCCTTGGCAAAATACCACATATGAAAGGGTTCCCACCCTTACTCCTAATTATTTCTATTGCTGACCTATACCTGTTAATCAGGTCTTCACTCCTACGTCTGCCAACATCGTTGCCTCCAGCACTGAGACAGATAATAGGATTGCTCCCATTACCTCTCATGATGTCATCCAGATGGCTAACAATATCCTCCATCCCAGCCCCAGGAAAGCAAACTCTTTGTCTCCTACTCCTGTCCTTCAAGCAGAACGCCCTATCCATATACCTAACTTGGCTATCCCCAACAACAACAATATTCTTACCTTCCTTGATGTCGTTCGTCGTGACGTTCCCAGTAGTCGACTCACATTCGTCGGGTAGCACTGAGAATGTATTAGATGTTTTCACAACAGTTTCCACGGCAGTCTCTTTCTTCTTCATCGTTTCTACCTTTCCATTCGTCTTCTTGATCATCAACTTCGTTCCCTACTGTCCAGCCATTGACCAGTTTCCCTTCTTGACCTGAGGACTCAAAACAGGAGGACTACTACGAATCTTCTTGTTTTCCTCGGTCAGTCGCCGAATCTCCACCTTCGCCAACCTCAATTCTTCCTTAAGCTGTTGGTAAAGTTGCTCGATGGAGGGCATCTTGCTTCAATTCGTAGATAGCGCGCAAACAGGTCTTCACAGAGCTAAGTACACGTCAACACTGGGCTTTGATGATGGGCTTTGATGGGTTTGATGAAGCTCATGGAGCGGGGAGAGTGAGGGCCAAGTAGCAACCGGTGAAGAGGCGCGGCCAGGAGCTAAGACTCGACCCCTGCAACCACAAATAGGTGAGTACACACACACACACACACACACACACACACACACACACACACACACACACACACACACACACACACACACACACAAACACAGACACACATACACACAGACACACACACACACACACACACACACACACAAACACAAACACACACGCACACACACACACACACACACACACACACACACAGACACACACACACACACACACACACACACACACACACACACACACACACACAGACACACATACACACAGACACACACACAAACACACACACACACACACCAACACACACACACACACACACACACACACACACACACACACACACACACACACACACACACACACATACAGACACATACACACACACACAGACACACACACACACACACACACACACACACACACACACACACACACACACACACACACACATACACACACACACATGCATAGTATTTCGAATGTTACTCACATACTTGCACACATTCGAATGCACATATGTGAACTTTCTCTCAAGATTATTAAATTTAAATTATACTTGACAGACAATGAAGGGAAAATAAAGAAATTCTTGAGTATAAATTTTAATATAATTCAGAATAAACGAGACGGAGAATGTTGTTATATAATATTTTGAAAATATCCTTAATGAGAAATGTGAAGATATAAAGAAGTAATTATTGAGAGAAACTTGTCTTGGATAAAGTAAAAAAGATGTTTATGAATTATCTTACGAAAGGTAAGTAGTAAGCAGAAATAATTGTTAAAAAAATTGAAGTCTCCCTTAATTTTTAATTTTTCATATCTTCATTTCTCTCACTTTCTCTATATTGAGAAAAACAATCACAATCACAAACACAAAATAAAATCTCTGGGAATAAAACAATGACTACAAACTCAGAGACTCGAACTCTGTTAAAACGAATTTCTGCTGCTGATGTTGCAACCTGACTGACAGAACTGTTGTTAATATATTGAATATTGTTGCTTTATGTTGCTGATGTTACAACCTGACTGACAGAATTCTTACGCTGCTGATGTTACTGCTCTTCTGTGTTACTGTACTGTTCTTTTGTGCACTGTACTGTTCTTCTGTGTTACTGTACTGTTCTTTTGTGTACTGTGCTGTTCTTCTGTGTTACTGTACTGTTCTTTTGTGTACTGTACTGTTCTTCTGTGTTACTGTACTTGTCTTCTGTGGTACTGTACTATACTGTTCCTCTTTGTACTGTACTGCTCTTCTGTGTACTGTACTGTTCTTCTGTGTTACTCTCCTGTTCTTATGTGTTACTGTACTGTTCTGTTCCTCTGTGTACTGTACTGTTCTTCTGTGTTACTGTACTATACTGTTATTCTTTGTACTGTACTGCCCTTCTGTCTTACTGTACTGCTCTTTTGTGTTACTGTATTGTTCTTCTGTGTTACTGTACTGTTCCTCTGTGTTATTGTACTGTTCCTCTGTGTTACTGTATTGTTCTTCTGTCTCACTGTATAGTTCTTCTCTGTTACTGCACTGCTCTTCTGTCTTACTGTACTGTTCTTCTGTCTTACTCTACTGGTGTTCGTGTTACTGTACTATACTGGTCTTCTGTGTTATTGTACTATAATGGTCTTCTGTGTTACTGTATAGGTTTTCTGTGTTACTATACTAGCCTAGTGTGTTACTGTACTGGTCTTCTGTGTTGCTGTACTGCACTGATCTTCTGTGTTATTGTATAGGTCTTCTGTGTAACTGTACTGTACAGGCCTTCTGTGTTTCTGTACTGTACTGGTGTTCTGTGTTGCTGTCCTGTTCTTCTGTGCTACTGTACTGGTGTTCTGTGTTACTGTACTTGTCATCTGTGTTACTGTACTGGTGTTCTGTGTTATTGTACTTGTCGTCTGTGTTACTGTACTGGTGTTCTGTGTTATTGTACTGGTGTTCTGTGTTACTGTACTGGTGTTCTGTGTTACTGTACTGGTGTTCTGTGTTACTGTACTGGTGTTCTGTGTTATTGTACTTGTCATCTGTGTTACTGTACTGGTGTTCTGTGTTACTGTACTGGTGTTCTGTGTTACTGTACTGGTGTTCTGTGTTATTGTACTGGTGTTCTGTGTTACTGTACTGGTATTCTGTGTTACTGTACTGGTGTTCTGTGTTACTGTACTGGTGTTCTGTGTTACTGTACTGGTGTTCTGTGTTATTGTACTGGTGTTCTGTGTTATTGTACTGGTGTTCTGTGTTATTGTACTTGTCGTCTGTGTTACTGTACTGGTGTTCTGTGTTACTGTACTGGTGTTCTGTGTTACTGTACTGGTGTTCTGTGTTACTGTACTGGTGTTCTGTGTTATTGTACTGGTGTTCTGTGTTATTGTACTGGTGTTCTGTGTTATTGTACTTGTCGTCTGTGTTACTGTACTGGTGTTCTGTGTTACTGTACTGGTGTTCTGTGTTATTGTACTTGTCGTCTGTGTTACTGTACTGGTGTTCTGTGTTACTGTACTGGTGTTCTGTGTTACTGTACTGGTGTTCTGTGTTACTGTACTGGTGTTCTGTGTTACTGTACTGGTGTTCTGTGTTACTGTACTGGTGTTCTGTGTTACTGTACTGGTGTTCTGTGTTATTGTACTGGTGTTCTGTGTTATTGTACTGGTGTTCTGTTTTATTGTACTTGTCGTCTGTGTTACTGTACTGGTGTTCTGTGTTACTGTACTGGTGTTCTGTGTTATTGTACTTGTCGTCTGTGTTACTGTACTGGTGTTCTGTGTTACTGTACTGGTGTTCTGTGTTACTGTACTGGTGTTCTGTGTTACTGTACTGGTGTTCTGTGTTACTGTACTGGTGTTCTGTGTTACTGTACTGGTGTTCTGTGTTACTGTACTGGTGTTCTGTGTTACTGTACTGGTGTTCTGTGTTACTGCACTGGTGTTCTGTGTTATTGTACTGGTGTTCTGTGTTATTGTACTGGTGTTCTGTGTTATTGTACTTGTCGTCTGTGTTACTGTACTGGTGTTCTGTGTTACTGTACTGGTGTTCTGTGTTATTGTACTGGTGTTCTGTGTTACTGTACTGGTGTTCTGTGTTATTGTACTGGTGTTCTGTGTTATTGTACTGGTCGTCTGTGTTACTGTACTGGTGTTCTGTGTTACTGTACTGGTGTTCTGTGTTATTGTACTGGTGTTCTGTGTTACTGTACTGGTGTTCTGTGTTATTGTACTGGTGTTCTGTGTTATTGTACTGGTGTTCTGTGTTATTGTACTGGTGTTCTGTGTTACTGTACTGGTGTTCTGTGTTACTGTACTGGTGTTCTGTGTTATTGTACTGGTGTTCTGTGTTATTGTACTGGTGTTCTGTGTTATTGTACTGGTGTTCTGTGTTACTGTACTGGTGTTCTGTGTTATTGTACTGGTGTTCTGTGTTACTGTACTGGTGTTCTGTGTTATTGTACTGGTGTTCTGTGTTACTGTACTGGTGTTCTGTGTTACTGTACTGGTGTTCTGTGTTATTGTACTGGTGTTCTGTGTTATTGTACTGGTGTTCTGTGTTATTGTACTGGTGTTCTGTGTTACTGTACTGGTGTTCTGTGTTATTGTACTGGTGTTCTGTGTTACTGTACTGGTGTTCTGTGTTATTGTACTGGTGTTCTGTGTTACTGTACTGGTGTTCTGTGTTACTGTACTGGTGTTCTGTGTTATTGTACTGGTGTTCTGTGTTACTGTACTGGTGTTCTGTGTTATTGTACTGGTGTTCTGTGTTATTGTACTGGTGTTCTGTGTTATTGTACTGGTGTTCTGTGTTACTGTACTGGTGTTCTGTGTTACTGTACTGGTGTTCTGTGTTACTGTACTGGTGTTCTGTGTTACTGTACTGGTGTTCTGTGTTATTGTACTGGTGTTCTGTGTTATTGTACTGGTGTTCTGTGTTATTGTACTGGTGTTCTGTGTTACTGTACTGGTGTTCTGTGTTATTGTACTGGTGTTCTGTGTTACTGTACTGGTGTTCTGTGTTACTGTACTGGTGTTCTGTGTTATTGTACTGGTGTTCTGTGTTACTGTACTGGTGTTCTGTGTTACTGTACTGGTGTTCTGTGTTATTGTACTGGTCGTCTGTGTTACTGTACTGGTGTTCTGTGTTACTGTACTGGTGTTCTGTGTTACTGTACTGGTGTTCTGTGTTATTGTACTGGTGTTCTGTGTTATTGTACTGGTGTTCTGTGTTATTGTACTGGTCGTCTGTGTTGTGTACTGTACAGGTCATGTATGATGCTGCATTATTATTTTAATTTACTTTTCTCGTGTTATTGTACTGTTCTTCTGTAATGTTGTACCGTTCCTCTGTGTTACTGTATTGTTCTTCATTGTTTTGTGTGTCGCTCTGGTGTTGTATGATCTAGTTTGCTGTTTTATGTGTTATTATACGTTTTATGTGTTACTATGCTTTTTATGTGTTATTTTATTGTTTTATTTATTGCTAAACATCTTTTATTTATTACTAAACTGTTTTATATGTCACCATACTGTTTTATGTGTTATTATTCTTTTTCATGTGTTTCTATATTATTTTGTGTATCAATCCTTAATATTTTACTGTTTATGTATTACTGTGCTGATCTTACATGTTACTGTTCTTGTCTGTTATGCAAGTGTACTTACTGTACGTTACTGTAGTGCTCTTTGATGTAAATTGTCTGTTGATACAGACATATTGTAGTTAAGGTCACTTGTATCCTGAACTGTACTTTAGTGTTCTTTTCCAATGTGCTGTTGTTGTGTTGTGTTGTACCGATTTTGTGTATATCTTTACCGTTCTTGTAGCTTGACGTAAGCTTAAGCTTCTACTCTGCTATATACAACAAACACTTCAAGCTTTTCCACCGAGTCTTACTCAACAGTGTCTCCCACACTGACATTCATGTCTCTTGCAACATTCAACATTACCAACACATTCACTTAACATCTTCCAGAATCCATTTTTCTTATTTGTATTTTTCTCAGATTTAAAATGCTAATCTAAATAAACCTATCCACAATACACACCAAAAATCAGTAAGTCTCAGGTAATAAAGTCGACCATCATGATAGTCTCGATCTGACCACCAGAACGATTTCGGTGGCCATTCCTGGAACTTGGCTAGTTTGTCTCATTGTTATTCTCTCCAGTACTGATGTTTTTTGCAATTATTTTTTTGCTCTAATATTGATTTAAAATTGTAGTATCGTAAGTCTTGTTCTTTGCATAACGTATTGTTTTTAACTATTGTTAAAGTCTTCTTCATAAATACATCTTACAATTCTGTCTAACACTGTCTACGGCTTTGATCTGTTTCACTAGCACAGGCTGGTGCCTAAGTTAGACTTGTGTAGATATATGAGACTAATTATTTTAGTTATTCTTGTCTGTTTAAAAGCGAAGAAAATGCAGCGAAATGCTACAACTTATTATGCAGACATAACTTCTGTATAATACTTCAGTAGCTACAACAGTTTTACAGGTTTCCTTCCAGCAGCAATGAAGTCACTATGGTTCAGTAGCTACAACAGTTTTACAGGTTTCCTTCCAGCAGCTGTGAAGTCACTATGGCTAAGAAATTACGATAGATTCAAAGGTATTCTTCCAACAGTGAAAGTCATTATACGTTATACATGCAATAGATACTTTAGTATTAAGGATTACTTCCTAACTGAGGTAGAGTCGCTATGGTTACAATATATTCTCTTTAATGTTGAAATACTGCTGTATTGTTTATCAGGAGAATATACAGAGAACATTCATTGCATTTATAATTAGAGTCGAAAAGTTGAATTATTGGAACCATTTGAAGTTCCTTAGTCTGTATTCCTTGGAATGAAGGCGAGAAAGCTGTATCATAATTTACACCTGGAAAATCCTAGAGGAACCGGTCCTAAATCTGCACACGAATATTACTCCATAAGAAAGCAAAAGACTGCAGGCGGTGCAACATCCCACCAATGAAAAGCAGGAGTACCGTGAGTACACTAAGAGATAACACAATACGTGTCAGACTGTTCAACTGCCTCCCAGTATACATACTGAGAACTACCACTAGATCCCTGGCTGTCTTAAAGAGTGAGCTGGACAGATACCCGAAATCAGTACCTTACCAGCTGGGCTGTGGTTCTTACACTGAACTGCGTGCAGCTGGCAGTAGCAGGCTGGTTGATCAAGCTCTGATCCACCGTGAGGCCTGGTCATGGAAAGGGTCGCGGGGACGTTGACCCCCGGAACACCATCCAGGTAGATAGACTAAAGCGTCCTCCTCGCTACAACATTCAAAACACCCAAGGATGCCTCATTGCAGCACCCGTCGTCAGTTCCATGTTTTACATCATCTTTCACAGACTTGTCCGCCGACAAGTCTACTTTCAAATATCTGAACACATTCATTTCCCCAAACTCGCTCCTTCTAAAGTTTTATTCAGTCTTTCATTTCATATATTTTGTTGTTACTTTCATCACTCGCTCTTTCCTATGTTCATATTTAATTTTCTTCTTTAACATACCCCCCAAAATCAGTCTACCAACGTTTGCAGCTTCTCTTCAGAATTTCCCCAGAACACCAAGTTACCAATGAAAGCAACTGTAGCAGCATCCTAGTATTCACTTCTTTCATAATCGCATCAATATGTTAAACAACCATAATGATATCACGCATCCCTATCTAAGACCGACTGTTACTGGAATATAATCGTCTTGTTCCAGTATACCCTACACTGAACCTCACTATTTTCAAAGAAACCGGTAATCTTCCAGCTATTCCATGTAATAGCAATATCTGCCACATTGCTCCCCTATCAAATACCATTTCAAATTACATAAATGCAGCGACAACTTTGTTCACTCACATTCTTCTACCCTTCCTAACACAACCTTGCTTATCTGGAATCCTGTTCTCTGTCTTGCCCATTATTCTTTGAATGATAACTAAGAAAAGTATTTGAGAGACCATATTTTTTTTCTCCTGTTTTTTTTTTTTTTTTGTGCCAGTGGGGTAGTCTGCTGGCTTCAATTCTCATGCCTGTTTTTGTCTACCTCTCCTAATAGCACCATCTGAAGGCATGCGATGTGCTGGTTCAATTTGGTTCCTCCTTATATCAGCCTAATATGTTTTTATCTTCCGATTTTCGGTCATCCTTTTTTTTCTCCCCTTCCTCCCCGAGGTGCTCCTGTCCACGAATGAACTTTGGTGTTATACTTTAGTGTTTTATTAGTGTTTCTAGTTGTTTTAGCTATTATATGGTGTGTAAATGCTGGCCTCTGTGTTAGTGTTGCCTTAAAGTAATGTTTATTTAAGGATGAGACTCATTTTTATCTTCATGTTTTGTGCCAGCCCATATGTCTGTTTGATCCCACAGATGTGCGGATGATCTCATCCATATTAGTGAGAGAATTTAACTAAGGCAATCAAGTGGCGAAGCTAGCTACTTTATACTATACTAATCTTTTTCTTCAGAGAAAGCCGTCTAAAGAGGATTCGTCGAGTGTGGTGCCATTACAGTAACTCTAGTCTACTAGTACTGACTACTGGCTGTAGACAACCGTCCTCCCCTTCACTCTTTGTAAGCTGGGAACTGAAGTGTCATAGCTTAATAATAATAAGAATATCTTTATTTCTACAAGTACATGTACAGGGTACATTCAATTCTTATGACGAGAGTCTTTGGTAAGGTGGGTAAGGAAGAAGGATGGGTAAGGATATAAATATTGGAAAAGGGTGGGAGGGGGAGTGAGGTAGGATATAAAAGGTAAGTGGCCCAACTACTTGGTGCAATGTAAAAAATGTATGTGTACTAATAGAAAATTCTTGAGGAGGTATAATACATATGATACATGTACAAGTACATGTACAATTTTATCCCGGGATGCGACCCATACCACACCCAGGTACCCACACCCAGTTACACACCGATGGGTGAACATAGAAAACCGGTGTGTGTAGGTCATTGTGGCCACGGTGGCCCACCGTGGCCACAATGACCTACACACACCGGTTTTCTATGTTCACCCATCGGTGTGTAACTGGGTGTGGGTACCTGGGTGTGGTATGGGTCGCATCCCGGGATAAAATTGTACATGTACTTGTACATGTATCATATGTATTATACCTCCTCAAGAATTTTCTATTAGTACACATACATTTTTTACATTGCACCAAGTAGTTGGGCCACTTACCTTTTATATCCTACCTCACTCCCCCTCCCACCCTTTTCCAATATTTATATCCTTACCCATCCTTCTTCCTTACCCACCTTACCAAAGACTCTCGTCATAAGAATTGAATGTACCCTGTACATGTACTTGTAGAAATAAAGATATTCTTATTATTATTAAGCTATGACACTTCAGTTCCCAGCTTACAAAGAGTGAAGGGGAGGACGGTTGTCTACAGCCAGTAGTCAGTACTAGTAGACTAGAGTTACTGTAATGGCACCACACTCGACGAATCCTCTTTAGACGGCTTTCTCTGAAGAAAAAGATTAGTATAGTATAAAGTAGCTAGCTTCGCCACTTGATTGCCTTAGTTAAATTCTCTCACTAATATGGATGAGATCATCCGCACATCTGTGGGATCAAACAGACATATGGGCTGGCACAAAACATGAAGATAAAAATGAGTCTCATCCTTAAATAAACATTACTTTAAGGCAACACTAACACAGAGGCCAGCATTTACACACCATATAATAGCTAAAACAACTAGAAACACTAATAAAACACTAAAGTATAACACCAAAGTTCATTCGTGGACAGGAGCACCTCGGGGAGGAAGGGGAGAAAAAAAAGGATGACCGAAAATCGGAAGATAAAAACATATTAGGCTGATATAAGGAGGAACCAAATTGAACCAGCACATCGCATGCCTTCAGATGGTGCTATTAGGTGAGGTAGACAAAAACAGGCATGAGAATTGAAGCCAGCAGACTACCCCACTGGCACAAAAAAAAAAAAAAAAAAAACAGGAGAAAAAAAATATGGTCTCTCAAATACTTTTCTTAGTTATCATTCAAAGAATAATGGGCAAGACAGAGAACAGGATTCCAGATAAGCAAGGTTGTGTTAGTTTAGGTTCCAACACTACTTGCTGATGTAACATTACATTTGTATAACATTACACTAGCATAATTCTTCTCACCATTTTATTAATTTATTATGGTCAGGAATGTGGATATAGCAATGGTTTGGTAATAATGAGAGAGATGATAAAAGGTTAAGGAGATGAAAGTAAGTTTAGGTAGGACAGCAGAGTGATGAGATGAATAAAGGTGATAACAAAGTGAGAACTACAAATAGTCTGTAGTCTGTATTGTATGTTGATGAATCTCAGGTGTACATGTTATTATGTATGAATGAGTATCACATGTATATGTTATTGTGTATGGATGAGTGTAAGAAATTTATAAATATCTCCGTTTCTGGTGTTTAGTAAATGAAATTGGAGGTATATATATATATATATATATATATATATATATATATATATATATATATATATATATATATATATATATATATATATATATATATATATATATATATAGATATATATATATATATATATATATATATATATATATATATATATATATATATGATACATATATATAATATATATATATATATGTGGTATACATATAAATATATATATGTATATATATATATATATATATATATATATATATATATATATATATATATATGAAATATATATATATATATATATATATATATATATATATATATATATATATATATATATATATATATATATATATATATATATATAAATATATATATATATATATAAATATATATATATATATATATATATATATATATATATATATATATATATATATATATATATATATATATATATATATATATATATATTTATGTATATGCAATAAGATCACAGTAAACAGGTGATTTCAAGTTTATATAAATTAGATCCATTTATAATTAATAGAATTTGGGAAGAATTTAATAATA
>NW_027196889.1:45000-75019 GCF_038502225.1 Cherax quadricarinatus | reverse complement strand
CGAAAGAAATATAATTCATAACATTGTTTTGGCTAAATAAAATGCACAAAATTTTATTGCTTCTCAGTCTTGCGGGTTTGTGTTGGTGGAGCGAGGTTGTGGCGCGGGAGGGCGGCGCCCCCCGCGCCACAACCTCGGCAGCAGCTGGAGGACTCCCCCAACGGGAGGACAGGCCAAGAGGAGAGGCTGCCGATGTTACCGAGGCTGACAGAGAAAGGCTCTAACCTCCTCTCGCAGTCCACTGAAGACTCTAACCTCCTCTCTCAAGCCAGGAAGGTGAGAAGCGACGGCCTTGGAGGCCATCATCTAGCGGACTCGCTGGAGCACACTAGGATGACCGTGATAGCGGCCAAGCGGAAGAGTTCCAGCCTGGAGGCCGGTGCAGGCCGGTGCTGCCTCCCGCACCAGCGAGGCCGGCCTCCAGCCTCAGCAGCGGCCCGAGACCGTCGTTCACCAGACCAGCGTGAAGGCTGTCAAGTTGGGCGCCACCGACGCTACGCAAAGACCAGAGAACAAGATTTCGTTCTGTAAGACTGGCATGAACGTGGTCGGCGTGGGCAGACTCCACGCTGAAGGAGGCGCCGGCGCCGCCAACGCCACGTTGTCGAAAACTGACGTTCAATCTGTCAATTTCGGCAACTTCAAGAGTGGCAAGGTCCGCGAGCTGGCGGCGACTAACCACACGAGCTTCGGCACCTTCAACAGAGGTGAGGTGATGGCCTCGGCCGATCGCAACGGCAACGTCTCTGTCAGGAACCGCGCCCTCACCTCCGTGATTACGCCAGCATCAACGCTGCTGTCGACGAGGGTAAAGACGAAGCCTCGGTGGTTACTAGTTCCTTCAAGGCCGTAGACGTCGGCTTCGGCCACAACAGTAATAATATTATTATTATAATCAAAAAGAAGCGCTAAGCCATAAGGGCTATACAGCGCTGCAGGGTAGGGAAGGAAGCGAGGGTATCGGGCGGCAGAAGGGGGGAGGGATGATTAGTAGGTTACAGAAAACAGTAATAGTAAACAAGTCGTCTCCACCGGCCGTTACCGCAGCGCTCGAAAGCCAACTCGCAGCAGAAAAAGGAAACCAACGCTGAAGACCAGAGCTAAAAGAGATGAGCTGATTAGCTGAGGGCAGCCAGGGTGGTGTTAACACCATGGTGACAGACAAAGGAACAGAGCCAGTGGTAGAGATTCTTACTACCAACAGTGCTTACAGATAGACAAAATCCAAAATCCTCTCTTTTTTTGTTGTTTGTACTTTCATGAAATTGTATTATTCTCACTCAAAATTGTGTACACCGTTAATAAAAATTGTGTACCCTGTTACTCAAAACTGAGCACTCTGTCACTAAAACTGCGACACTAAAACTATGTTACCCTGTTTCTGAAAATTGTATTATCTCGTTACTCAAAATTTTCATGCTTGTCACTGCTACTAAACCAAAATGAGAAAATTACGTAGGCACTGAGGAAGACAAAAACGTAGATGTGGTCTACACGGATTTCGCAAAGACATTAGACAAATGTGACCATGGAGTGATTGCACATAAATTGAGAGCACCAGGTATACCGGGGAGAGTAGGCAAATGGATTGTCAATTGTCTGACAAACAGAACACAAAAAGTAACAATTAACAGAGCACAATTCAGTATTAGCAAAATAAAAAGCTCGGCACCCCAAGGCACGGTCCTCTCGCCTCTAATGTTTATCTTCACAGTGGACATTAATAAAAATACTCGCCACTTTCTGTATCATCATCTACGGATGATACTAAAATAACCATGAAAAATCACCTCGGTAGAAGACAAGAAAAAATTGCAAGATAAAAACAAAGTCTTGGAGTGGGGAGTGGAGAATAACACGAAGTTCAGTGGTGACAAGTTCCAATTGCATAGATATAAAAAGGTTGAGGAACTCAAGAGGCATTTTATAAAAATGCAAAAGGATCACCAAATAGAAGGAAAGGAACATGTAACAGGTCTGGGTGTAATAATGCCAGGTGACCTATCTTTTAAAGAACACAATATGGTGAATGTCACAAAATTCAGAAAAACGATAAGGGGGATAAATTAGAGTTTTCAGAACAAATGGTAAGATTTTTCAAATCAATTGTGTTCTTTTAATTAGAATATTGTTCAGTGTTGACGGCTCCGTTAAGTATATGAGAGATATCAGAGATGGTAGAGACAATAAAGAATTTAAACTACTGGGAACTCCTCGAAGTCCTTAGTATGTACTCATTGGAATGAAGGTAACACTGGTCAGCTGACAATACTGTCAGCCTCAGTAGTCCAGCTGACAGTACTGTCAGCCTCAGTAGTCCAGCTGACAGTATTGTCAGTGCGAGCTCGCTCTTTCTCGCACGAACACACACACACACACACACACACCATTAAGAATAAGAGAGAGAGGAGAAACAGAAGAGACACACAGGAGACAAGAAGGCCTTCATTAAAATTGTAATCCAGTGTAAAGTGTGTTAATGACTTGAAGGAATGACCATTACTTGGTCCCAGACCTCTGCTCCCCGGGGAGATGACGAGGCGAGAACCAGCACACGGGGAGAAGAGAAAGGAAGGGATGAGGTAAGTGGAAAAAGAGTGAGGGGGGTAAAAAGAGGAGAGTGATAGTGTGTGTGGTAAGAGAGTGAAAGTTGAAGTGTAGCCCCGCCATTCCTCAAGCTACTGGCTTAACCCAACCCATCTTCCTTGTCTCTTACCATTTCTTTACCACAACCCACCTGACTTATCCTGTCCCCTACCTGGCTTAAAGCACCCTCTAAATTTCAACTGGCTTGCTTATTTCCTTCTTACCTTACCGTCTTAGTTATTCTCCCCAACCGGCTAACTAATCCTCTCTCATTACCCTCCACAAATGGATAACTTACCCACTTTTCTTACCCTCTCCACTCGGCTTACTTATCCTCCCACCTCCTCTCCCCGGCGACTTGTCTCCCTTCTACCTTACCTCCCTGCCACAGAGCCACTGTCTCTGTCTTCTCTGTATTGGTGCCCACCCTGCCTAGAAGCACAATAAGGGAGAAACTCACCTCCCCTGCCCTCCCTTCCTCCCTCCCTTAGAAACCACTCTTTCTACTTAGAAACCTCCCATTTCCCTTAGAAACCTCCCTTTCCCCTTAGAAACCTCTTTTGCCCTTCCTCCGTCATCTTATCATCCTCCATCTCCCCTTCCTCTTTCTCCATCACCCCTTTCTCCTTTCTTCATCACCCTGTTTCCAGCCTCCACCACCCCTTCCCTTCCTCCATCACCACCTTCCATCACCACTCCCTCACCTGCCGTCGCTCCTTTCTGTCACATATTACAAGAAAGGATGTTAGGATGTTACGAGCCGAGGCTTTGATGGTGATGGTGGTGGTGATGGTAGGGGTGGTGGTGATGGTGGTGACGGTAGTGGTGGTGATAGTGGTGGTGATGGGGTGGTCGTCGTAATGGTGATGGCGATGGTGGTGATGGTTGTGATGGTGGTGATAGTGGTGGTGGTCGTAATGGTGATAGTGGTGGTGGTCGTAATGGTGATAGTGATGGTGGTGATGGTGGTGCTGATGGTGGTAGTAGTGGTGACAGTAGTGATGATGGTGGTAGTGATTTTGGTGGTGGTGATAGAGGTGGTGGTGGTGGTGGTGATGGTGGTGGTGTAGAGAGTGAAACGGAAGGTTGAGAGGAACGGAATGTGATGGAGGAAGGGAAGGGAGGAAGATAGGGGAGGAAGGGAGAGCAGGAAGAGAGCAGGAAGGGGAGGTGATGGGAGAGAGGAAGGAGAGGTGAGGGGAGGGAGGGAGAGGAAGTGAGAGGAGTAAGGAATTGGAGGATAAGAATGGAGGTAATGGATAAGCAGTATATTCCTGTGTGATGCCAGTATTCTCCCCTCACATTACCCGCCCCAGGCCACCAGAAGGGAGACGCCTCTCTGGGGAGGGAAGGCATGAGGGGGAGATGTCGCCATGAAAGGGAAGGGGGAGCACGTCTCCAGAGGGGAGAGGGGGACAAAATACCTCAGACACCATAGAGCAGAACCAGGGATCGACTCGTGCCATCGAGTCATTTATAAAACATTTTTCACATAGATGGAGGAATGCCGGATATATTTTTCATTCCAAGTTTTAGGCCAAAATAAAACAGGCGATGACGTCATACAAATTAACATGAAACAGGAAAAAATATCAAGACTTGAAACAAAACTTGTCCAAAAATTCCCATATATCGTTGTGACGAGAAACATTAACATTCCCACACCTTCCTACAATTTCCCACCACACCTTCCCACACTTTCCCCACACCAGACATAGAGGGGGACGGAGGCGGTAGAGGGATGGAGGAACCACCAGTGATTATTAACAATAATAATAATAATAATAATAATAATAATAATAATAATAATAATAATAATAATAATAATAATAATAATAAAGTCTACGGTATTTACTCCCACATTTGACTTCATATAACAATGGGGAGAGAGTCACTGCAACAGTCTTTCACTTGCAACAGTGTCTCACATGTGGAGAAACGCATCAACTGTAGCCATCAACCTTTCTGCCGTCACCGTCGTCCGTAACAGTCGTCTATAACAGTCGTCTGTAACAGTCGTCTGTAACAGTCGTCTGTAACAGTCGTCTGTAACAGTCTGTAACAGTCGTCTGTAACAGTCGTCTGTAACAGTCGTCTGTAACAGTCGTCTGTAACAGTCGTCTGTAACAGTCGTCTGTAACAGTCGTCTGTAACAGTCGTCTGTAACAGTCGTCTGTAACAGTCGTCTGTAACAGTCGTCTGTAACAGTCGTCTGTAACAGTCGTCTGTAACAGTCGTCTGTAACAGTCGTCTGTAACAGTCGTCTGTAACAGTCGTCTGTAACAGTCGTCTGTAACAGTCGTCTGTAACAGTCGTCTGTAACAGTCGTCTGTAACAGTCGTCTGTAACAGTCGTCTGTAACAGTCGTCTGTAACAGTCGTCTGTAACAGTCGTCTGTAACAGTCTGTAACAGTCTGTAACAGTCGTCTGTAACAGTCGTCTGTAACAGTCGTCTGTAACAGTCGTCTGTAACAGTCGTCTGTAACAGTCGTCTGTAACAGTCGTCTGTAACAGACGTTTTTAACAGTCACCTCTAACAGTTCTCTATCATCTCAATAGGCATCAATAATGAACTGGTCCATTCCCCTAACAACTCAAGTCATACACATCAACAATCACAACTCCCTCCCCCCCCCGAATTCCACAATCCAAATCGCCCCACAATCAACACTGCACAATCACAATACCATCTCAATTGGCGATTAGGAAGTGTTGGTGGGCGTGAGAGTGTAGTGTAGGAGCGAGCATCCATCAGGGCGACGGCAGTTACCAAGGGAGGGTGGGTCGCTGTTGCTGCACACACCAACAGTAATAATAGCCAGCAACAGTTTGGCAATCATGGAGGAGCAGTGTGTGGTAGTGTGTTGCTGCTGCTGTTGCTCTCTTACTCCCTCTCTGCCTACTTTCCCCTCCCTCCCTCCCTCCCTCCCTCCCTCCCTCCCTCTCTCTCTCTCTCTCTCTCTCTCTCTCTCTCTCTCTCTCTCTCTCTCTCTCTCTCTCTCTCTCTCCCCCTCCCTCCCTGTCTCTCTCTCTTCTATGTCTCTGTGTGTCCATCTGTCTCTCTCCGGGTGTCAACACAAGCAGGTGTTGCCAAGCAGGTGTTGCCAAGCAGGAGATGCGTCCTCTGGCTTGCGTCCTCATCTTTGCCGTCTGGTTTTGAGGTGAGTGCGTCAGGTACCTCCTTTGTTGCATCTGCAAGGTGAGCTTCACCCACCACACGCTCAACACTGCAACATACGCACGCTTTCCCCCTCCCCCTCTTCAATTTCCGGGGTAATCGATTTCTGAAACAGTCAGCCAGCCACATCAAGTCTCCACGGCAAGGACTCACAGAACAGGTCGAGGATGGTGGGGGGAGGGGGAGGGGAGGACGAGGGTTGGAGGTTGAGGTAGAAAATAAATGGGGAAAAAAAAAAAAAAAAAAAAAAACTCATGTCAGGCTGTGAATTTCTCAAGAGGTTTTGGCCATGAGGTGGAGGGTGGCTGTGATTGGCGGGGCGGCAGAGCCAATGAGGAGGCAGCTAATGCTATTGGCCGCCCCTCCCACCCACGGCGCCCGCCCCCCACCTCAGCCTCATTCACTGTCTGACTCTCGTGCTTACATCATCTCCCTTTCCTCGTCCCTGCACTCGCGTTTCACACTCCTTTCCTGCCTTCACCACCCGTCCATTCCCTCCCTCCCTCCCTATATATAGTCCGTAACTACACTCGGTTAATAACGCGCCCATAACTTCCGATTACAAGACAATTTCCCCCGACAACTTCATTTCTTACTAGCCAAGGTAACTTTTTTGCAACCATGGGAGAGGAAACTTCGCCACAAATTTAATATACAATTACGCCATATTCGCTGCCCATAATCTAAATTTGTAAAACCAGCAGCAGGAGTCAAAGTTATGAGACAACATATCTCAGACGAGAGCGAGACGCACTGTACCTCCGCCTGGCTTGTGTCTGTGTGTCTGACCATTGCTGCTGCTGCTGCTGCTGCTGCTGCTGGCTATGGGGTACCCTGTATGACAGCTGCTGCTGGTTATGGGGTACCCTGTATGACAGCTGCTGCTGGCTATGGGGTACCCTGTATGACAGCTGCTGCTGGCTATGGGGTACCCTGTATGACAGCTGCTGCTGGCTATGGGGTACCCTGTATGACAGCTGCTGCTGGCTATGGGGTACCCTGTATGACAGCTGCTGCTGGCTATGGGGTACCCTGTATGACAGCTGCTGCTGGCTATGGGGTACCCTGTATGACAGCTGCTGCTGGCTATGGGGTACCCTGTATGACAGCTGCTGCTGGCTATGGGGTACCCTGTATGACAGCTGCTGCTGGCTATGGGGTACCCTGTATGACAGCTGCTGCTGGCTATGGGGTACCATGTATGACAGCTGCTGCTGGCTATGGGGTACCCTGTATGACAGCTGCTGCTGGCTATGGGGTACCCTGTATGACAGCTGCTGCTGGCTATGGGGTACCCTGTATGACAGCTGCTGCTGGCTATGGGGTACCTTGTATGACAACTACTGCTGACTGTGGGGTACCCTGTATGACAGCTGCTGCTGGCTATGGGGTACCCTGTATGACAGCTGCTGCTGGCTATGGGGTACCCTGTATGACAGCTGCTGCTGGCTATGGGGTACCCTGTATGACAGCTGCTGCTGGCTATGGGGTACCCTGTATGACAACTGCTGCTGGTTATGGGGTACCCTGTATGACAGCTGCTGCTGGCTATGGGGTAGCCTGTATGACAGCTGCTGTTGGCTATGGGGTACCCTGTATGACAGCTGCTGCTGGCTATGGGGTACCCTGTATGACAGCTGCTGCTGGCTATGGGGTATCCTGTATGACAGCTGCTGCTGGCTATGGGGTACCCTGTACGACAGCGTTGCTGACTGTGGGGTATCGTATATGACAGCTGGTGCTGGCAGTAAAGTACTCTATATGGCAGCTGGTGCTGGCAGTAAGGTGCCCTATATGGCAGCTGGTGCTGGCAGTAAGGTACCCTATATGGCAGCTGGTGCTGGCAGTAAGGTACTCTATATGACAGCTGGTGCTGGTTGAAAGGCACCCTACATGGCACCTTAAAGTCAACTGGTGCTGACATTAAGACATCTTATATGACAGCTGGTGCTGGATGTATAGTATCCTACACAACAGCTGGTGCTAGATGAAAGGTATCTTACATGACAGCTGGTGCTGAATATATAGTATCCTACACAGTGTGTGGCGCCACAAAAACTGAGTACTACCAAAAACACCGTTAAATCCTATTCCCAAAGCTGTGTACACTGCATGTTCCTCCATGTATGATGCTAATGTAAGAATAGTGAAAATGATGTACAAAGCTTATATCAGATCCTAAAGGGATTATGCTGCGTCCACATTATTGTTAGCTAAAGAAAATTTACTCTGGTCCTTAGAGGTAATGAACAATGAAGCTTCCAGAATAATACCTGGCTGTCCTAAAACTAACAGGGTTCTTAATATGAGGAAGGAGCTTAGTATTCTTAATATAAATGGTAGGATTATTGATATCAATACTGTACTTGATATTAAAAAGTTAAGAAATGAACCAGGCACTATTACTATAAATCTTGCTAAATGTTTAGAAATATATCAAAACAGATCTAAATGGGTTGTGAAAACCTACAATTATATTAAGTTTTATAACGTGCAAGAACTGTATCACTGTAGACAACTCCATGGAAACTGTGATCACTGAATATCACATACCCACGAGACTCTCCCTGTAATTTCTTCCTTAAATCACTTGTGATGGCAACAGTTCAAGAAGAAATTGCTGGTTTAACTCTTACTCATAAAATATCACAGATTATCTATCTATATACTGGATGGGTTTATGCAGTAGTCTACTGGCAGGACTGCATCTGCTCTTGTTGCTGCCTCCCTAGATAATAACATTTGCAACAGTGTTGAGGGAAGAATAAGAATTAACCTCTATATTGGAAACTGAATTGTTTGCCAGTTTAGTGGCACTAAGGTTAACTTATGGCACTGATATTGACTAATTATTATTACTGATTCTACGTCATCACTGAAGGCTCTTGACTCACGTAATGACTAACACGATCATTGGAGAAGCCAGACTAAAAACAGCGAAAATAAGAAATTTCAATAATGTTCAACTTTCATGGATTCCATCGCACACTGAATTATTTCTTCATGATAAAGTTGATAAGTAAGATGAAGGAAAATGTAGAATATAACTCTGATATGTCTGTGTCTAGCACTAGGAATAATATTAGGAGAGAAGTAAATAATGGAAGTGAATATCACAGAAATACAGATAGAAGCCTGAGTAGATCTATCATCCACTATGATAACATGAATCTTTCTGGAACAACTTGCAATGTGTACAGACAGACTGATGAAGTAGCCAGGCTTAGGACTGTTACAAGTACTTCTGGGAGTCTGGCAGACACAGATGATGATCAAACTAAATGCAATATATGTGGCCAGCCCTGTGGTCACTATCTTGAACACTGCTTAACTGTCCACTTACTGAGGGATATAGTATAACAATAAATAACAAAAAAGGCACAATACCGTGACTGGAACGATACACAAATAACCCGCACATAAAAGAGAGAAGCTTCCGACGACGTTTCGGTCCGACTTGGACCATTTACAAAGTCACACTGTGTGACTTTGTAAATGGTCCAAGTCGGACCGAAACGTCGTCGTAAGCTTCTCTCTTTTATGTGCGGGTTATTTGTGTATAGTATAACAACTTACGTGATACGTCAAGGAATCTTTTTAACGAAAATAAGATACCAGACATGTTCAGCAAATTTCCCAAATTTGCTTGCAAAAGATAAATCAATTGTAGATACCAGTCCAGATGTACTCCTGTTAACCCTTTTGAGGTCTAGTTCCTGGATCTTTTGTGTATCTATGTGCTCTTGCGCTACCATCCACAAGATAAATATGGGGTGCAGAATAAACTAACCGCTTCAGCGATAAAATCTAATCTAATCTAATCTTTCTATCTCTTTCTTTCTCTCTGTCTCCCCCTCTTTCTTTTTGTCTGCATGCTACTCTGATTCCTTGTCATTCCTTCTTGATTCCCAATAATTCTTCCTTGATTCTTGACCATTCCTTCCTGCTTTTCATTCATTCTCCCCTGATCCTTGACCATTCGTCCCTGATTCCCAATCATTCCTCCTGACTCCTAACCGTTCCTCTCTGATTTCCAATCATTCATCCCTGACTCCTGACGATTCCTCCCTGAATCCTAGACAATTCCATTCAACTCCAAGTCATTCCTCCGGGTCAATTTGAATCCATTCCTTCGTGACTCAGGGTCATTCCAGTCCCAATCCCACCCATTCCTGTTCCCTTCCCATCCATTTGTCAAGGATTATCCCTAATTCATATTTAAGCAATCCTGCTGCTGCCCACCACCTCATCCTTTCAATCCTGACTTAAGGAATATTTATGATTGGCGAATCCACGAAGGTATTTTGCCTGAGGTCGTGGTAGGTAAAAATGACAGGAGGGGGGGGGGAATGGTTGGGGGAAAGGGGGAGGGATTATGGAGGGCAGGGCGGAGGTTAAGGGGAGTAGGGGAGGGTGGAGGTTAAGGGGAGTAGGGGAGGGTGGAGGTTAAAGGGAGGAAAAAAAGATTGAAATAAAGAGAGGAGGGGAGGGAGGTTAAGGGGAGGAAGCGAGGGGTGACAGGGGAGAGTGACACAAGGGGAATTATGTATATATATATACGTCGTGCCGAATAGGCAGAACTTGCGATCTTGGCTTAAATAGCAACGCTCATCTTGCCATATAGGACAAGTAAAAATTTGTGTATGCAATAATTTCGCCAAAATCATTCTGAACCTAACGAAAAAAATATATTTCACTGTGTTTGTTTAGTATTAAATTACTGTAAACAAATCTAAAATATATTTAGTTGGGTTAGGCTAAAATAAATTGCTCTTGTTATAATAAGGTTAGGAAAATTTTCTAAGATTCTTTTGGTGCAAAATTAAATTTTTTTACATTAACATTAATGAAAAAAATATATCTTTAAACGTATAAGAGAAAATTTCAGAAAGGACTTAATTTTAAACGAGGTCTTGCTAACTGACCAGTTTTACATATTCGGCACGACATATATAATATATATATAATATATACACATATATATATATATATATATATATATATATATATATATATATATATATATATATATATATATATATATATATAGACAAACATATAGATATACACACACACACACACACACACACACACACACACACACACACACACACACACACACACACACACACACCCCGCACTTGATAAAGCACGACAAGAAACTAGAGAAAGTACAAAGGTTTGCAACAAGGTTAGTTCCAGAGCTAAGGGGAATGTCCTATGAAGAAAGATTAAGGGAAATCGGCCTGACGACACTGGAGGACAGGAGGGTCAGGGGAGACATGATAACGACATATAAAATACTGCGTGGAATAGACAAGGTGGACAAGGACAGGATGTTCCAGGGAGGGGACACAGAAACAAGAGGCCACAATTGGAAGTTGAAGACACAAATGAGTCAGAGAGATAGTAGGAAGTATTTCTTCAGTCATAGAGTTGTAAGGCAGTGGAATAGCCTAGAAAATGACGTAGTGGAGGCAGGAACCATACACAGTTTTAAGACGAGGTTTGATAAAGCTCATGGAGCGGGGAGAGAGAGGGTCTAGTAGCAACCGGTGAAGAGGCGGGGCCAGGAGCTAGGACTCGACCCCTGCAACCACAAATAGGTGAGTACAAATAGGTGAGTACAGTATAAACTGAGCCAGTACTCAGTGTCAAACATACCAGCGGAAGTATACTGTAAAATATACCTGGGGAGTTGATGCTGCTGCCGTTTTTGTTATTAATGTAGTTGATACTGTCGTCGTGTTATTATGGTTGTGCTGTTATTGTGGTTGTTTATATTGTTGTTATTGTGGTTGTTTATATTGCTGTTATTGTGGTTGTTTGTGCTGTTATTGTGGTTGTTTATATTGCTGTTATTGTGGTTGTTTGTGCTGTTATTGTGGTTGTTTATATTGCTGTTATTGTGGTTGTTTGTGCTGTTGTGTTGCTGTTATTGTGGTTGTTTGTGTTACTGTTATTGTGGTTGTTTGTGCTGTTGTTGTTGTTATTATGACCAAACCAGATGCAATATATGTGACCAGCCGTGTGGTCACAATCTTCAACACCATGTGCTTAATTGTGCACTTACTGAGGAATATAGAGACAGATAATAACCTGTGACATGTCAAGGTCACAGGTTATTATATTATATAATGAAAAATAAGATATAATAAGATATACTCTCTCCATAATAAAAAATAAGATACCAGACTTATTCAGTAAGTTTCTTAAATTTACTTGTAACAGTTAACTTCACGGTATTAATAAATCCAGATGTGCTCCTGTTAACTCTTTCAGGGTCTAGTTCCTGGGCCTTTTGTGTATCCATAGTCTCTTGATGGAGGTGCACAATAAACGACCATATTAGTGGTAAAATAACAAATAAATCTGTGTTGTTGTTATTGTAGTTGTGTGTTGTTGTTATTGTAGTTGAATTATTGTTATTGTAGTTTTTGTTGTTATTGCTGTTAGAATTACTGTTGTTAATGTGATTGTATTACTATTTTTTTAGTGTAATTAGCACTGTTTGTGCTGTTGTGTTATTATTGTTGTAGTTGTTTGTGTTGTTGTTATTGTGGTTGGTGTGGTTGTTCTACTGAGGTTGTGTCTTGTTATAATGAGGTTGTCTTGTTATACTAAGGTTGTGTTATTGTGTTTATTGTGATTGTGTTAATGAAGTTCTTTGTTATTGTGGTTGTGTTATTTTTATTGTGGTCATTTGCGTTATTGTGGCTATTGTCATTGTGGTATTGTGGTTTTATCGTGATTATGTTGTTATTGTGGTTGTTAGTGTTGTTTTTCTTTGTTGTTTGTGTTATTACTAAGGTTATTATAGGGGTTATTGTTGTGATTGTGTTTGTTATTGTGGCTTCAATGGGCATGTTTGTATTGTTATTGTAGTGTGTTGTGGTAAGTTGTGTTATTTTAGAACAGTCGTTATTGTTTTTGTTATCGCGTACTTGTTGCAGTTATTGAAGACGTAATTATCGTAATTATTGTGGCTCTGTTGTTATTGTTACTGTGTTTGTCTGGGCTGATAGTTTAGTGGTTGTGATTGTAACTGTTATTGTCATTATTGTAATTGTAACTTATCGTGGTTGTTTCTGAGTTTATTGTACATGTTATTGTAATTGTTATTGTGTTTGTTATTGTGGTTGATGTAGTTAGTGAAGAGAAGTAGAAGGAAAGAGGGGAGGGAAGGGAGGGGGGAAAAGAGGGGGGGGGGAAAAGAGGGGAGGGAAACGAGAAGGAGAAAGAAGAAAGGGGAGGGATGAGAGGAGCGGAGTGATGGTGAAGGGAAAAAAGAGAAGGGAATTTGGCACTGAAAGGAAGAGGAGGAGGAGGGGGGGGAAGAGAAGACAAAAGGGAAAAAAAGGAGTGAAGTAAGGAAGGAAGAGGAGAGGAAGGAAGGAAAATAACGATGGAGTTAGAAAAACAGAGCTAAAATGGAAATAGAAAAAAAACTAAAGAAAAAAGGGAGAGAAAAAATGGGAAATACTGCAGAATGGAGAGAGAGAGAGAGAGAGAGAGAGAGAGAGAGAGAGAGAGAGAGAGAGAGAGAGAGAGAGTTAAATTTAACCTAAGCGGATAACCCGGAAAGATTCTGATCTATTAAAGATGATTTTCTTAGTTGATCAAGGTGCCGAGTGCGTCTGGGGACGTTCACTGGCGCGTCTTCACCATGAACGTCGCCAACCAACGCTAAGTCACAGATGTAATTTAAAACTTAGTCTTGTGAGTTACTTAAGTTAGGCCTTCGTTAATTACCTCAACTTAGTATTTACCTTCCATCTGAAGCTTCCCTTGTTCTACTGAGGTTGTGTCTTGTTCTACTGAGGTTGTCTTGTTCTACTGAGGTTGTGTCTTGTTCTACTGAGGTTGTGTCTTGTTCTACTGAGGCTGTCTTGTTCTACTGAGGTTGTGTCTTGTTCTACTGAGGTTGTGTCTTGTTCTACTGAGGCTGTCTTGTTCTACTGAGGTTGTGTCTTGTTCTACTGAGGTTGTGTCTTGTTCTACTGAGGTTGTGTCTTGTTCTACTGAGGTTGTGTCTTGTTCTACTGAGGTTGTGTCTTGTTCTACTGAGGTTGTGTCTTGTTCTACTGAGGTTGTCTTGTTCTACTGAGGTTGTGTCTTGTTCTACTGAGGTTGTGTCTTGTTCTACTGAGGTTGTCTTGTTCTACTGAGGTTGTGTCTTGTTCTACTGAGGTTGTGTCTTGTTCTACTGAGGTTGTGTCTTGTTCTACTGAGGCTGTCTTGTTCTACTGAGGTTGTGTCTTGTTCTACTGAGGTTGTGTCTTGTTCTACTGAGGTTGTGTCTTGTTCTACTGAGGTTGTGTCTTGTTCTACTGAGGTTGTGTCTTGTTCTACTGAGGTTGTCTTGTTCTACTGAGGTTGTGTCTTGTTCTACTGAGGTTGTGTCTTGTTCTACTGAGGCTGTCTTGTTCTACTGAGGTTGTGTCTTGTTCTACTGAGGTTGTGTCTTGTTCTACTGAGGTTGTGTCTTGTTCTACTGAGGTTGTGTCTTGTTCTACTGAGGTTGTGTCTTGTTCTACTGAGGTTGTGTCTTGTTCTACTGAGGTTGTGTCTTGTTCTACTGAGGCTGTCTTGTTCTACTGAGGTTGTGTCTTGTTCTACTGAGGCTGTGTCTTGTTCTACTAAGGTTGTGTCTTGTTCTACTGAGGTTGTGTCTTGTTCTACTGAGGCTGTGTCTTGTTCTACTGAGGCTGTGTCTTGTTCTACTGAGGCTGTGTCTTGTTCTACTGAGGCTGTGTCTTGTTCTACTGAGGCTGTCTTGTTCTACTGAGGTTGTGTCTTGTTCTACTGAGGTTGTGTCTTGTTCTACTGAGGTTGTGTCTTGTTCTACTGAGGTTGTGTCTTGTTCTACTGAGGCTGTCTTGTTCTACTGAGGTTGTGTCTTGTTCTACTGAGGTTGTGTCTTGTTCTACTGAGGTTGTGTCTTGTTCTACTGAGGTTGTGTCTTGTTCTACTGAGGTTGTGTCTTGTTCTACTGAGGCTGTCTTGTTCTACTGAGGTTGTGTCTTGTTCTACTGAGGTTGTGTCTTGTTCTACTGAGGTTGTGTCTTGTTCTACTGAGGTTGTGTCTTGTTCTACTGAGGTTGTGTCTTGTTCTACTGAGGCTGTGTCTTGTTCTACTGAGGTTGTGTCTTGTTCTACTGAGGTTGTGTCTTGTTCTACTGAGGTTGTGTCTTGTTCTACTGAGGCTGTGTCTTGTTCTACTGAGGCTGTGTCTTGTTCTACTGAGGTTGTGTCTTGTTCTACTGAGGTTGTGTCTTGTTCTACTGAGGTTGTGTCTTGTTCTACTGAGGTTGTGTCTTGTTCTACTGAGGCTGTGTCTTGTTCTACTGAGGCTGTCTTGTTCTGAGGTTGTGTCTTGTTCTACTGAGGTTGTGTCTTGTTCTACTGAGGCTGTGTCTTGTTCTACTGAGGCTGTGTCTTGTTCTACTGAGGTTGTGTCTTGTTCTACTGAGGTTGTGTCTTGTTCTACTGAGGTTGTGTCTTGTTCTACTGAGGTTGTGTCTTGTTCTACTGAGGTTGTGTCTTGTTCTACTGAGGCTGTGTCTTGTTCTACTGAGGCTGTGTCTTGTTCTACTGAGGTTGTGTCTTGTTCTACTGAGGTTGTGTCTTGTTCTACTGAGGTTGTGTCTTGTTCTACTGAGGTTGTGTCTTGTTCTACTGAGGCTGTGTCTTGTTCTACTGAGGCTGTCTTGTTCTGAGGTTGTGTCTTGTTCTACTGAGGTTGTGTCTTGTTCTACTGAGGCTGTGTCTTGTTCTACTGAGGCTGTGTCTTGTTCTACTGAGGTTGTGTCTTGTTCTACTGAGGTTGTGTCTTGTTCTACTGAGGTTGTGTCTTGTTCTACTGAGGTTGTGTCTTGTTCTACTGAGGCTGTGTCTTGTTCTACTGAGGCTGTCTTGTTCTGAGGTTGTGTCTTGTTCTACTGAGGTTGTGTCTTGTTCTACTGAGGTTGTGTCTTGTTCTACCGAGGTTGTGTCTTGTTCTACCGAGGTTGTGTCTTGTTCTACCGAGGTTGTGTCTTGTTCTACCGAGGTTGTGTCTTGTTCTACCGAGGTTGTGTCTTGTTCTACTGAGGTTGTGTCTTGTTCTACTGAGGTTGTGTCTTGTTCTACTGAGGTTGTGTCTTGTTCTACCGAGGTTGTGTCTTGTTCTACCGAGGTTGTGTCTTGTTCTACCGAGGTTGTGTCTTGTTCTACCGAGGTTGTGTCTTGTTCTACTGAGGTTGTGTCTTGTTCTACTGAGGTTGTCTTGTTCTACTGAGGTTGTGTCTTGTTCTAGTGAGGTTGTCTTGTTCTACTGAGGTTGTGTCTTGTTCTACTGAGGTTGTGTCTTGTTCTACTGAGGTTGTGTCTTGTTCTACTGAGGTTGTCTTGTTCTACCGAGGTTGTCTTGTTCTACCGAGGTTGTGTCTTGTTCTACCGAGGTTGTGTCTTGTTCTACCGAGGTTGTGTCTTGTTCTACCGAGGTTGTGTCTTGTTCTACCGAGGTTGTGTCTTGTTCTACCGAGGTTGTGTCTTGTTCTACCGAGGTTGTGTCTTGTTCTACCGAGGTTGTGTCTTGTTCTACTGAGGTTGTGTCTTGTTCTACTGAGGTTGTGTCTTGTTCTACTGAGGTTGTGTCTTGTTCTACTGAGGTTTTGTCTTGTTCTACTGAGGTTGTGTCTTGTTCTACTGAGGTTGTGTCTTGTTCTACTGAGGTTGTGTCTTGTTCTACTGAGGTTGTGTCTTGTTCTACTGAGGTTGTGTCTTGTTCTACTGAGGTTGTGTCTTGTTCTACTGAGGTTGTGTCTTGTTCTACTGAGGTTGTGTCTTGTTCTACTGAGGTTGTGTCTTGTTCTACTGAGGTTGTGTCTTGTTCTACTGAGGTTGTGTCTTGTTCTACTGAGGTTGTGTCTTGTTCTACTGAGGTTGTGTCTTGTTCTACTGAGGTTGTGTCTTGTTCTACTGAGGTTGTGTCTTGTTCTACTGAGGTTGTGTCTTGTTCTACTGAGGTTGTCTTGTTCTACTGAGGTTGTGTCTTGTTCTGAGGTTGTCTTGTTCTACTGAGGTTGTCTTGTTCTACTGAGGTTGTCTTGTTCTACTGAGGTTGTCTTGTTCTACTGAGGTTGTCTTGTTCTACTGAGGTTGTGTCTTGTTCTACTGAGGTTGTGTCTTGTTCTACTGAGGTTGTGTCTTGTTCTACTGAGGTTGTCTTGTTCTACTGAGGTTGTCTTGTTCTACTGAGGTTGTCTTGTTCTACTGAGGTTGTCTTGTTCTACTGAGGTTGTCTTGTATTTGTGCTTTATTTTACTTTTGTTCTATTTGTATTTTATTTTCTATATGGGTTACATTTTGTGCTATTTAGGTTATAATAATAATAATAATAATAATAATAATAATAATAATAATAATATCTTTATTTACTAGCAGTACATGTACAAGGTATACAGTCCTAGCTGGCGTCACTGACATACTACTATACAGAAAGCCGCTTGTTATGCTGAGCATTTCGGGAAAATTAGGTCAGTGTCCCAGGATGCGACCCACACCAGTCAACTAACACTCAGGTACCTATTTTACTGATGGGGAACATAGACAACAGGTGTAAAGAAACACGCCAAGTGTTTCTACTCTGGCTGGAAATCGAACCCAGGCCCTCACCGTGTGAAGCGAGAGCTTTAGCCACCAGGTCAGGGTTACATTTTGTGCTGTTTGGGTTATATCTTGTTCTATTTGGGTTATATCTTGTTCTATTTTGGGTTATATCTTGTTCTATTTGGGTTATATCTTGTTCTTTTTGGGTTGTCGTCTTCTATTTATGTTGCGTCTCGTTTTCAGTGTTATTTGCTTGGTTAGTGTCTGGTTCCATTGGGTTGTTAGATTATTTGACAAGCCAACACGAACGGGACAGACGGAAGGGTATTGGTCAGATCAGTGGGTATTGGGCAGATCAAAGGGTATAGGATAGACCAAAGGGACTAATGTTGGCCGCTGTAAGGAAAAGGTTGAGGGGAAGCAGTCCTTGAAGACCCATCCTCTTTAGTCTGGTCCACTAGGAGGCAGGAGAGGGCGCAGGGGAGGGCAGGGGGGGGGGTCACTGAGAATGGCAGGGGGGCACAGAGGAGGGCAGGGAGCAAAATATCCCAAACATATCACACACACACACACACACACACACACACACACACACACACACACACACACACTGCAACACTCCCGATGACCGTGGTAATAAAACAAGCCTCCATAATTGCAGATTTTAACAATAAAGAATTAAATTAGAGTTTCCGTGATGATGGTGGGAGTATAAACAAGCGGTTAAGTGAGAATAGGCAAGAGACCCTCAACACTAGACCTGCTACTTTATACAGAAGTACCCGACATGAACAATGTGCAGCTGCGCTATCCCAGGACCTGCTGCAGGAGGAGGATATCTCTCGCGAAGGTATATCAAAGGCATATGAGAAGTGAAAAAGACAAACTGGAATAACTAGATTGTGGGAGAGGAAAATAAACTGCGTTAGGAATAGAGTTTAGAAGAGGTAAATGCCTGGGACAAAATATTATAAGGGATAGATTTAATATTACATGAAATAAACAGAATATTACAAGTGATAAACAGAATATTACCCGAGATAAACAAAATATTACATGAAATACACAAAATATTACAAGGGATAGACAAAAATTGCTTTTAAAAATAATTCTGCAACTTATATGCTGTGGGATTAAAAAAATAAGATTTCAATAAAGGGAATGAAATGCAATAACGAACTGGTGAAGAAAATGTGATGAAGTGACGAGAAAAAAAAAGTCAGTCAAAGAAGCCATGAGAGACTCGAGAAATACATGTAAGAATGTAGGGAGAGAGGAAGATAGAAACTCCAAAAGGAGAAATAGTAAACGACAGAAAAGTAGACCCAAACCTCTTATTTAGCTTTGTAAACAAAATTAAACAGCGAGGGGCAAAACACAAAGCATTAATTAATAAAGACAAAGTCACACTAATGAAGGAGGAAATGTGTGAGGTAATAAATAGTAAATATCAGTGTTTACACACAAACAAAATATAATTTTTTTCAAAGTAGTGGATTTTAATCCCAGAAAGACCGCTGGATTAAGTAAGTAAAGAGGAGGCAAAGGAACTGCTACCAGACGCTGGTAATAAAGCGGCTGTGAGAGACCAGACGGACGGGATATCAACCTGGGTTGATATCAGTATAGTAAGTAAAACTGGCAGACTGATGGAAGATAAACTGGCAGACTGATGGAAGATAAACTGGCAGACTGATGGAAGATAAACTGGCAGACTGATGGAAGATAAACTGGCAGACTGATGGAATATAATACACACATTGTGAGAGCAATTTATAAAATGAGGCAAAGAAGACAATATAAACTATAGATCTGCTTCCTTGACGTGTAAATTTATGTTGCTACGAACTCACTCTCTGTACCTACCTACCTATTACCTCCCTCCTCTCTTTATCCCTCCCACCTTCCTTCTCCCTCCTCCTCCTCCCCTTCCTGTCTACCTCCTGCGTGTACTGGCTCTCCTTCAGGCAGTCATCACCACCTTAGAGGGCCACCAACTTAGGCACAGTGCCGGTCATGAGCTGCTCTACTTTAACCTGGCACTCTCATATCCTTCCCCTCCTCTTCCACCACCACCTCCTCCTCCTCCTCCCCCCGTCTCTCTCCCTCTCTCCCCTCTCGTCTTCCCATTTCTCTCCTTCGATCCCCTCAAATAATTCTCCTCTCTCCTCTCCTCTCACCACTCTTCCTTCTCTTCTAGTTTTGCCTCCATTTCTCTTTCTCTCCCCCCTCTCAGTTCTCCCCTCCCAGCTCTTCCCTCCCCAATTCTCCCCATAGAGAGAGAAGCCAGCAGTGCCAGACTGCGTTACTACACTGTTTTCACGCCTTGTGTCATCATCAAAGTACCAGTGTGAGGTAAGGTCCTATCAGTCCACCAAGCAAGGCCGAGGAATGAAGGGGAAGAGCTCTGGGGAGCAGGTATAACATTAAGGGAGGGGGAAGGAGAAGGTGGATAAAGGGATAGGTCCCATGTGGAGGCACGACCATGACACCAAGAGTTACAGGAAAAAAATAAGGGAGACAATGATTATGCACAAACGGGACCCAGCGACACAGAGGAAAAGGCAGTGGGAGGAGAAGAGGGAGAAGTCAGTATTCATTAATGGGCTTCAGGAGAGCGAAGGGAGGACACACAGTAAAAGATGGCAGAGAGAAAAACAGATGATTGAAAACATCAAATAAATAGGTGAGCAGGATATTACTGAGATAGTAAATTTTCAGAGAATAGGAGGGTACTTGAAGGGAAGAAATCGGCCAGTCATACTGATTTTCAAGACAGTAATGATGAGGAACAGGATCCTGCAAGAGAAAACATGGCTGAATGAATTGTCAACATGAAAGACAGTGTTCCTAGACCTAGACAGAACATGAACAGAATGACAGCAACTGAGGGAGATGGCACAGAAACGAAAGGGGCTAGGAAGAAAAGCAAGGACAGAGTCAGCAGAGGACAACCAGAGCTGGGCAAAGCAACAAGCACAAGCACACACAAAACCACCATCAGAACCCCACAGCCAAACACGCTATCCCAACACAGAAAATTATCCACACTTACAGCCCATGCTATGGAATCCCACAGCACACTACCAGGACTCCACCCCCACACACCCCTCAGAACACAGTGGTATGGTACACCAACACCGATGGAATAACGAATAAGTGGGAGGAGTGGCACGAAAGAATCAAAGAGGCATCACCAGACATCATAGCTCTCACTGAAACCAGGCTCACAGGATTGAAAACAGATTCCATCTTTCCAACAGGATATCAGATCCTGAGGAAAGACAGAACGAACAGAGAGGGTGGAGAAGTGGCAATGCTCATCAAAAACCAATGGGATTTTGATGAGCTGGAGAGAGGAGAGAGAGAAACAAGAGACTACATAATAGGAACACTTCATTCTGGAGGTCCGAAGGTGGTAATTTCAGTGATGTATAACCTACCATAGAACAGCAGGAAGCTAAGGCAAGAGCATGATGAGAGTAACAAAGCGATGGTTGACACACTGGCTGAAGTGGCCAGAAGGGCTTATGTAAGCAGGGTAAAGCTACTGATTGTGGGTAACTTCAGTCACAAAGAAATTGACTGGGAGAACTTGGAGCCATATGGGGTCCCAGAAACGTGGAAGGCTAAGATGATGGAGGTGGTACTGGGAACCCTCATGTCCTAACATGTAAAGGACACTACCAGAGAGAGAGGAGAGGATGAATCAACAAGACTGGACCTAGTAGTCACCTTGAGTAGTGCAGATATTGAGGACATCACATATGAAAGACCTCTCGGGGCCAGTGACCACGTGGCTCTGAGCTTTGAATACATAGTAGAGTAACAAGTGGAGAGGGAAACAGGAAGGGCAGGACGACTGAAGCCAAACTACAAGAGAGGGTACTACACAGGTATGAAGAATTTCCTGAACGAGGTTCAGTGGGATAGGGCACAAACAGGGAAGTCAGTAAATGAGATGATGGAATATGTGACAACAATATGCAAGGAAGCTGAGGAGATGTTTGTACCCAAGGGTAACAGAAATAACGAGAAGGCCAGGATGAGCACTTGGTTCACCTTAAGGTGTAAAGAGGCCAAAACAAAGTGTGCTAGAGAATGGAAGAAGTATCGAAAGCAAAGGACCCAGGAGAATATGGAAAGCAGTTGTAGAGCCAGAAATGAATATGCACAGGTTCAGAAGAGAGGCCCAACGTTAATACGAAAATGACATAACAGTGAAATCCAAATCTGACCAGAAGCTGTTGTACAGCCACATCAAGAGGAAAACAACAGTCAAGGACCAGATAATAAGGCTGAGGAAAGAAGGAGGAGAGATCACAAGAAACGACCATAAGTATGTGAGGAGCTCAACATGAGATTCAAAGAAGTATTAAAGAGGAGAGAGAAGGGACTCCGGAAAGACGGAGAGGTGGGATACACCATCAAATGTTGGACACAATACATACAACCGAGAATGAAGTGGACGCTGCTAAGCGAGCTAGATACCTCAAAGGGAATAGGGCCGGATAACATCTCTCCTTGGGTCCTGAGAGAGGGAGCAGAGGCGCTATGTGTGCCACTAACAACAATCTTCAACACATCTGTCGGAACAGGGCGACTACCTGAGGTATGGAAGACAGCAAATGTAGTCCCAATTAATTAAAAAAAAGACGACAGACACGAGGCATTCAACTACAGTCCAGTGTCACTGACATGTAAAGTATGCAAAGTCACGGAGAAGATTATCAGGAGAAGAGTGGTGGAGCACCTACAAAGGAATGAACTTACAAAGGACAATCAGCACGGATTCAGCCACTGGAAATCCTGTGTCACAAGCCTACTAGAGCTCTATGACAAGCTGACAGCATTAAGACAAGAGATGAGTGGGTAGACTGTGTTTTCTTGGATTGTAAGAATGCTTTTGACACAGTTCCACACAAGAGATTAGTGTAAAAGCTGGAGGACCAGACAGGTATAACAGGGAAGGCACTGCAGTGGATTAAGGAATACCTGTCGGGAAGACAGCAACGAGTCATGATATGTGACGAAGTGTCAGAGTGGGCGCCTCTGACGAGCGGGGTTCCACAGGGGTCAGTCCTAAGACCTGTGCTGTTTCTGGTATATGTGAACGACTTCACGGAAGGATAGACTCAGAAGTGTCCCTGTTTGCAGATGATGTGAAGTTGATGAGAAGAATTTAATCGGAACGAGGGCCAGGCAGAACTACAAAGAGATCTAGACAGGCTGCAGGCCATGTCCAGAAACTGGCTCCTGGAGTTCAACCCCACCAAGTGCAAAGTCATGAAGATTGGGGAAGGGCAAAGAAGACCACAGACGGAGTACAGCCTAGGGGGCCAGAGACTACAAATCTCACTCAAGGAAAAGATCTTTGGGAGTGAATATAACACCGGGCACATCTCCGGAGGCCCACATGAACCAAATAACTGCTGCAGCATATGGGCGCCTAGCAAACCTAAGAATAGCATTCCGACATCTCAATAATGAATCGTTCAGGACCCTGTATACCGTGTATGTCAGGCCTATATTGGAGTATTCAGCACCAGTTTGGAACCAACACCTAGCCAAGCATGTAAGGAAATTAGAGAAAGTGCAAAGGTTTATAACAAGACAAGTCATTGAGCTAAGGGGCAAGTCTTACGAGGAGAGGTTAAAGGAAATAGACGTGACAACACTGGTGGAGAGGAGAGATAGGGGATATGATAACGACATATAAAATTATAAAAATACTGAGAGGAATTGAAAAGGTGGACGGAGACAGGATATTCCAAAAATAGGACACCGCAATAGAGGTCACAGTTGGAAGTTGAAGGCTCAGATGAGTCACAGGGATGCTAAGAATTATTTCTTCAGTCACAGAGTTGTCAGGAAGTGGAATAGTCTGGGAAGTGATGTAGTGGAGGCAGAATCCATACATTGCTTTAAGAAGAGGTATGATAAAGCTCATGAAGCAGGAAGAGTGACCTATTATCGACTAGTGAAGAGGCGGGGCCAGGAGCTGTGCCTCTACCCCTGCAACAACAACTAGGTGAGTACACACACACAGAGGAGAATGTACGTATTCTAAGGTCAGGTCAAGAGAAAGTGTTCTTGGGTAGGTTAGGAGAAAGTTTTTGCTCTTAGGTCAGGTCAAGAGAAAGTACTGGTTCTTAGGTCAGGTCCTGAGAAAGTACCGGTTCTTAGGTCAGGTCAACAAAAAGTACCGGTTCTTAGGTCAGGTCAGGAGATAGTACAGGTTCTCATGACCGCTTCTTCGCTCTGTGGCAAGAGTAAACTAGTCTCTCCTGTGACTGCTACCATACCTCAGTTCGGGTCAAGTCAGGTCACTGTCTCGGGTCACGTTCATTATCGATTTCATCAGTTTAGGTCAAGTTTCAAGCAAGACAGATCAGGTACCGTGACTTGAGGCCAAGTGAGGTCAGTAGCAAGGTCGGTGACCTAGCAGTGACTCCCCTCCCTCCCTCCCTCCCTCCCACTGACCCTCCCCATGTCCCTCCCACTGCCCATCCCCCCTCCCCCCTGTCTTTCCCCCTTCCCCACAGCACCTACCTGCAGGAGGCAGTACTGACGCTACTGAAGGTTCCTCTTTAACCTCTCCTCTTCCACCTTCTGCCTACCACCACCACCACAACTACCACCACCACTACTACCACAACTACCCCCACTACTATTACCACCAGTTTCACCACTACCACTACTACCACCAATATATTCACTACTACTACCACCAACACCACCACCACTATTACCATCACCATTACTACCACCACAACTACCACTACTACCCCCACCACTACTACCACCACTACTACTACTACCACCCCCACCACTACTACCACTAATACAATCGTTACCATCACCACCCCTACTACCACCACCATTACAATCACCATTACCACTACTATCACCGCTACCACTACTATCACCACTACCACCATCTCTATAACCACTACCACCACCATCACTACTACTTCCACCAGTTAACATCATCCGTATAGTAATAGTAATTAGTAATGCTATTATGGAGGAAATTGGGGAGGTGATGTTGTGAAGGTGTGATGAAGGTGTCAGTGTGGTTCTAGCAACGGTGAGGTCCTAGCAACGGTGAGGTCCTAGCAATGGTGAGGTCCTAGCAACGGCGAGGTCCTAGCAACGGTGAGGTCCTAGCAATGGTGAGGTCCTAGCAATGGTGAGGTCCTAGCAACGGTGAGGTCCTAGCAACGGTGAGGTCTTAGTAACAGTAGTCTTGAAAAAATCCTTCTAATAGTAAGACCATCATGTCCATCCTTAATTACATATACTGTACATAGTACAGTGTACATATCCCGGTACAGTGTATAATGCCCTAGGAGGGTCGCAACTCTTCCTCCAAACATCTCCCTAATACTGACTGTGCAACATGCGGAGGATATCCGTTATCCCGGGAGAAAAGCAGAGTCATCGTGGTCAGTTCTAAGTGAGAGTTAATCCAGTGAGATGAGAAAGGAAATCCCATTAGAATTAGGAGTCCAGAAGGAGCTGAACATAAACAGAACGATGGTAAACAGTCTCGGCGTCAACTGGTGAATGTTGATTCACAAAATCGTAACCACATGATTGCAAACAAACCACGGACTTTTACGACTCACTTGCCGGGAGTTCAATCCCCACCCGTACCGTGGTTTGGTTTAATGGTTTGTGATACGGAGGAGGAGGAGGAGGAGGTCTCGAAACCAGTGAAGATGTCGTTAGCATATCTGAAGAATGCCAGAGCGGTCAGTCGCTTTGAGGACCTCTACATTGATCGTAATATTTTGTGTTTGTGTGTGGGGGAGGGAGAGGGTTGTTGTGAGCAACAGAGATAATCTTCAAATATCATGACATTTTTTTTCTCGCTTTTGTTATGCTTTGAAGAACAAGCGAGTGACATCAACAGAACGTCTATGAAATGCTGCTAGAAGTTCAGCAGGACAGTTATTAAAGCCAGCAGCTTGATGACTACAGAGAAAAGTATTGGGAAAATAAAATTACGATGTAATGCGCTACTGACTGCGTTTCGCCCACGAAGCGAGCTTTGTCAAGTCGTAAACAGATCTATTTGCGAGTTGATAACGCCCATAGAGTGAGCGAAACGTTGTTCATAAAGGATCGCATAATACTGCATGCGAGTCTCCATGCCCATCGTGTCGGTGTTTCATATCATTTCTTTCCAGAGAAAAATCCTAAAATGTTGCAGCGGGTCCTGGAGGACCTGCTGCAACCCTCACTTAGGTTAGGTAAAGTTTGTCAGGCAGCAGGACAAGTGTTTCCTGACGCGGGTGTTACACATATGATGGTTTAGAAAGACACGTAAGCAAACGCTATGACATATTTATTAGAAAACGTTTCGGTCTTGGGACCTTGACCACTTCAGGGTCCCAGGATCAAGGCCCCAGGACCGAAACGTTTTCTAATAAATATGTCAGAGTGTTTGCTTACGTGTCTTTCTAAACCAACTTGTCGGTATTTATTACCAAGGTTTATACCACACATATGATAACCCGCAGCTGGAGCTTTTGGCCATCTGACCGAGGACTTCCACTGCTTTACCGCTCCACCCCCTTTTAAAAATTATAGCTATAATTATAGCCACTAATTATACTGTACCGTCACTGCTCTTGTAATGTCTGTCAGTGATCATGGAAGACAGAGTCGCGAACGGAACATCTCGACAAACTGTCTCCCATTACTAATGGACATCATGCTGGTCTTAATCATTAGAAAGAATCCTTTCACCACTATCATTCCGGTCATACCTTAATTTTCTCTCGTCTCTGCCAACCCCGTAACAATTGAAACATTCTTAAAATAAAAAAAAAAAATCCTTACATCCTTATGCTCAAATTCTGAACGTAATTGTAAACTGTGAACAAAATAGAGAAATGCCAAGCTCGTTCTTGATTTTCTCACATTGTGAGAAAATTGTGAGAAAGTGTCTGGAATTCTGCTATTTTTTTCACAGTGGTTGTTGTGTATATTGTAATATCACTTCTTTACTGTGATCTTATTGCGTAATTATAAATGCTACAGCGATACATTTCAATTTTTGAGAAAAAGGCGGATAAAAACTCCTCTCCGGGATGGACGAAAGTCAGTACGTCTCCCCCGGTTACTGTGGGAGAACTGTGCATCAGGAGCCTGACTGATGCAGCCAGATACTCAGCGACTTCCTTGGTTCATTGGGTGGGTAGGTGGGTAGGTGGGTGGGTGGCGCGGTCAGTGGTATGTGGGTGGGGCGGTCAGTGGCAGGTGGGTGGCGAGGTCAGTGGCAGGTGGGTGGAGCGGTCAGTGGTATGTGGGTGGCGCGGTCAGTGGCAGGTGGGTGGCGAGGTCAGTGGCAGGTGGGTGGAGTGGTCAGTGGGTGGTGCAATCAGTGGCAGGTGGGTGGCGCAGTCAGTGGCAGGTGCGTGGAGTGGTCAGTGGTAGGTGGGTAGCACGGTCAGTGGTTGGTGGGTGGCGAGGTCAGTGGCAGGTGGGTGGAGCGGTCAGTGGCAGGTGGGTGGAGCGGTCAGTGGCAGGTGGGTGGAGTGGTCAGTGGGTAGTGCAATCAGTGGCAGGTGGGTGGCGCAGTCAGTGGCAGGTGGGTGGCGCAGTCAGTGGCAGGTGGGTGGAGTGGTCAGTGGTAGGTGGGTAGCACGGTCAGTGGTTGGTGGGTGGTCAATGTACAGCAACAGCAGTCTTGCCTCTCACTCACTGCTTGTTTACACCGCCTTGTTGTTGCCTCACAGCGGCTGTGGCTGAGGTAAGCCAGTGAGACAGAGTAACTGGAGGGAGGGGGAGGGGGAGTGCAAGGAAATAATCTCGATCTGTCCATTTTTTCCCCTCTCCCCCCCCCCCTGCCGTGTGTGCGCGGCGCCGCCTGAGTGGGTCCTCCCTCCCATCAATCTACCAATCAGCGATGAGTTCCGGCCCCTCAGCTCGCCTCCCGTTTGATTATTGGCGGAGCAGCGGGCGGGGCATCCCACCCTAGCGGAGATACTCCCCCAGCCTCTCTCTCCCCGCCTCATTGTACCCCCGCCACCCGTAAGGGGAGGACGTTCGTTCTCACTCTGTCTCTCCCCAGCATCCCCACACCACCCAACACTTCCCCTACATGACCCACATTCGCTAAATCATCGATGCCGCTATTGATAACTTAATTGCAGAATTTAGGGAGGATTATGCGTCTTGCACAGGTGGGTGGGCGTGCAAGAGAGGGGTGGGTGGGCGGAGGATATGGGCGTGGACGAGGCAGCGGGAGGATCCTATAGGCCAGCCGCACGCGGTGATGGAGACCCTCTCAGGTGGCGGGGGTGCGGCCGCCCCCTCCACCACACCCTCACTTCCACCCCTTGTAACTTGATCACACCGCCCACCCTACCCACTTAAAGGGGCGCGGCATCCCCTACCCACCTTCCCCGCCCCCCTCACCCTTTGGCCGCAGGATAGGCAAAGGATCTATCTCTTGGTGATGCCTGAAGGACAGACCCTCCCGCGGCTGTTACTGCATGCCTATACGCCCATGGTGCCGTAAACACGCCCATGGTGCTGTACAAAAGCCCATGGTGCCGTACACACGCCCATGGTGTCATACACAAGCCCATGGTGACGTACAAACTCCCATGGTGCCGTACACACGCCCATGGTGCCGTACACACGCCCATGGTGCCGTACACAAGCCCATGGTGCCTTACACACGCCCATGGTGTCTTACACACGCTCATAGTGCCGTACACAAGCCCATGGTGCCGTACACACGCCCATAGTGCCGTACACAAGCCCATGGTGCCGTACACACGCCCATGGTGCCGTACACACGCCCATGGTGCCGTACACAAGTCCAAAGTGCCGTACACACTCCCATGGTGCCGTACACACACCCATGGTGCTGTACAGTAACCTAACCTCCTTATCCTATCCTCCCCTATCCTAACCTCCCCTATCCTAACCTCCCCTATCCTATCTACCTCTCCCCTGTCCTATCCTAACTTCCCTTATCCTATCCTCCTCTCCCTTGTCCTTACCTAATCTCCCCTATCCTATCCTCAATATCCTAACCTAACCTCCGCTATCCTAAGGTATCCTTACATATAAAGAATTCTTATGAAAGTGCAGCTGACGTTATTAAAGTGCAGCTGACGTTGTTAAATTGCAACTGACGTTGTTAAAGTGCAGCTGACGTTATTAAAGTGCAGCTGACGTTGTTAAATTGCAACTGACGTTGTTAAAGTGCAGCTGACGTTATTAAAGTGCAACTGACGTTATTAAAGTGCAACTGACGTTGTTAAAGTGCAGCTGACGTTGTTAAAGTGCAGCTGACGTTGTTAAATTGCAACTGACGTTATTAAAGTGCAGCTGACGTTGTTAAAGCGCAGCTGACGTTGTTAAAGTGCAGCTGACGTTGTTAAAGTGCAGCTGATCTTGTTAAAGTGCAGCTGATCTTGTTAAAGTGCAGCTGACGTTGTTAAAGCGCAGCTGACGTTGTTAAAGTGCAGCTGACGTTATTAAAGTGCAGCTGACGTTGTTAAAGTGCAGCTGACGTTGTTAAAGTGCAGCTGACGTTGTTAAAGTGCAGCTGACGTTGTTAAAGTGCAGCTGACGTGAAAATAACGTACAAAAACAAACAAGTTTCAGTAAACATTAAGCGAAACCTTTGCTAGTCAATTACGGCTGAATGATCACGGCACGTCCGTGCACGTACGTGAGTGCATGTGCGTGCACGACACACATGAATGCATGCACGTGAGGGGAGGGAGGGACGTGCTGTGCTGTCACACCAGTCATGGTTAGCAAAGACATCAAGCCAAGCCAGTGGCTTCCCCAGAGGCATCAAGCCAAGCCAGTGTCGTTAAGGGATATATGAAGTTTTATCTAGGCAAGTTAATGGTTTTCTTAGTTGAGTATTCTGACAGAGAGAGAGAGAGGCAGACCTACTGACCTACACACAGTCTAACTGAAGACACTGACACAGGGAGTGAACACTGAAGGCAAGTACGGAGTCTCCCAGAGCTGGTGTAAACAGACCGGTGTGTGTGTGTGTGTGTGTGTGTGTGTGTGTGTGTGTGTGTGTGTGTGTGTGTGAGAGAGAGAGAGAGAGAGAGAGAGAGAGAGAGAGAGAGAGAGAGAGAGAGAGAGAGAGAGAGAGAGAGAGAGAGAGAGAGAGAGAGAGAGAGAGAGAGAGAGAGAGAGAGAGAGAGAGAGAGAGAGAGAGAGAGAGAGAGAGAGAGAGAGAGAGAGAGAGCACTCGCACAGATTCCCCCTTTCTCCCCATCAGTCCTTCGGTCTATTCTCCCCACCTTCGGTTGATTCTCTCCTTGCTTAATTCTCCCTCCTAACAAAAAGCAGATTCTCCTAGACATATACTCCGCTGATTTTCCTCCTCAGCAGCAAATATTTCCCCACCATCAACAATAATTGCCCCTACCATCATCAGATATCCCCCACCATCAGTAAATATTGCCCCCACCATGAAGAGATATTTCCCCGCAATGAGCCGAGTCTCCCCCCCCCATCAAGTGACCTAGGGACGCTCGGCTTTAAAGCCACGTTGTGGTAAGGTTGTGTACAGGCTGAGGTTGTGTGCCTCCAGTACTCTTAGTTCTTACAACTGTGTCAAAGATTCTGAAAAATGTGTGATAATCAGTGCTGTCGGTCAATAGATCG
>NW_027196889.1:27500-40000 GCF_038502225.1 Cherax quadricarinatus | reverse complement strand
AGAAATTCTTCGCCCTAACTGTTAGCAGAACCTCTGAAGAACATACACAACTACACTGCTAAGAGTGATACGAAAACAGCACACCTTTCTTCCAGCACCATTAAGGATTTCGTAGTTACTAAAACCAGACAACAACAAACCATCGCCGGAGTAAACACCATTCCTTGAGAGGCAAGTGACAGTACTGATGTTGGGAAGACCTTCAGAATTATCATACGAGTCTATGAACACCTCAACGCCTGCCTGAGGGATGACTTAAGGAATGTCCGTGTCATTCATCGCAACACTTGGATTTCAAGAAAGTCAAACTAGTCATCAGAGTCCGATCGTGGTAGCAGAGGAAGTTTAGAGTCATCACTACCAGCACCACCATAACTCAGAACAAAGGAGTTTCGTCATATCGACAATACTAGCGCAACGTACAGTACCCAGGCAAAACAGCCGTCACCCCGCCGTCCTTTCAAGGCACCTGGCAACCACTTTCACCTCACATCCTCCGCTACGTAAACACACAGTCCACTGTTTCCACTATCATAATCACCTAGTGAGCAGGCGAAGCGTTTTGCTCGTAAAGATGCACAAATGTTGTACCTGTGTGTACATACGTATAAACAGACCCCAGTACTTAGTGGCTGCTGCATCTCAGAATACTGAGCCCCTCGTCAGAGATGGTGCTAATATGGGTCTCTGTGAACGCTATGAACACTGCGTTGTCTGCTACGACACTTACAAGAGGTTGTTTTGTTAGAATTATATTTGTGTTGATGTAGTGATTGTGTTAATGTATGGAGGAGAGCAAGTGTTGGTGCAGCATTGTGACAGTGGTAGTTGGGGGTGGTGGTGATGATGGTGGTTGTGGGTGGTAGTGATGTTGGTGGTTGTGGGTGGTGGTGATGATGGTGGTTGTGGGTGGTGGTGATGATGGTGGTTGTGGGTGGTAGTGATGTTGGTGGTTGTGGGTGGTGGTGATGTTGGTGGTGGTGATGTTGGTGGTTGTGGGTGGTGGTGATGGTGGTTGTTGTGGGTGGTGGTGATGGTGGTTGTTGTGGGTGGTGGTGATGGTGGTTGTTGTGGGTGGTGGTTGTGGGTGGTGGTGATGGTGGTTGTGGGTGGTGGTGATGTTGGTGGTTGTGGGTGGTGGTGATGTTGGTGATTGTGGGTGGTGGTGATGTTGGTGGTTGTGGGTGGTGATGTTGGTGGTTGTGGGTGGTGATGTTGGTGGTTGTGGGTGATGGTGATGTTGGTGGTTGTGGGTGGTGGTGATGGTAGAGATGAGTGCCAGGAGTGGTTGGGTGGTGAAGGTGGATGCCACTGGTGGTGAAAGTGGGTGCCACTGGTGGAGGTGAAGGTGGGTGCCACTGGTGGAGGTGAAGGGGGGTGCCACTGGTGGAGGTGAAGGGGGGGTGCCACTGGTGGTGAAGGGGGGTGCCACTGGTGGTGAAGGTGGGTGCCAATGGTGGTGGTGAAAGTGGGTACCACTAGTGGTTGTGAAGGTGGGTGCCACTGGTGGTGGGGGAAGATGTGAGGAGGAAGGGGTGAAAGTCTTGAAGAGGATATATCAGTCAGGACTAACTCCCTCCTTCACTCCTTCCATCCCTTCTCTCCCTCACACCTTCCATCCCTTCTCTCCCTCACGCCTTCCATCCCTTCTCTCCCTCACTCCTATCCCTTCTCTCCCTCAAACCTTCCATCCCTTCTCTCCCTCACACCTTCCATCCCTTCTCTCCCTCACGTCTTCCATCCCATCTCTCCCTCACTCCTTCCATCCCTTCTCTCCCTCACACCTTCCATCCCTTCTCTCCCTCACGCCTTCCATCCCTTCTCTCCCTCACGCCTTCCATCCCTTCTCTCCCTCACACCTTCCATCCCTTCTCTCCCTCACCCCTTCCATCCCTTCTCTCCCTCACACCTTCCATCCCTTCTCTCCCTCACACCTTCCATCCCTTCTCTCCCTCACACCTTCCATCCCTTCTCTCCCTCACACCTTCCATCCCTTCTCTCCCTCACACCTTCCATCCCTTCTCTCCCTCACGCCTTCCATCCCTTCTCTCCCTCACTCCTTCCATCCCTTAACTCCCTCACACCCTTCCATCCCTTCTCTCCCTCACATCCTTCCTCCCTCACGCCTCCATCCCTTCTCTCCCTCACGCCTTCCATCCCTTCTCTCCCTCACCCTTCCATCCCTTCTCTCCCTCACGCCTTCCTCCCTCCTCCCTCATCCCCCTTCTCTCCCTCACATCCCTTCTCTCCCTCATCCCCCTTCTCTCCCTCACGCCTTCCATCCCTTCTCTCCCTCACGCCTTCCATCCCTTCTCTCCCTCACTCCTTCCATCCCTTCTCTCCCTCACACCTTCCATCCCTTCTCTCCCTCACACCTTCCATCCCTTCTCTCCCTCACACCTTCCATCCCTTCTCTCCCTCACACCTTCCATCCCTTCTCTCCCTCACACCTTCCATCCCTTCTCTCCCTCACACCTTCCATCCCTTCTCTCCCTCACGCCTTCCATCCCTTCTCTCCCTCACTCCTTCCATCCCTTCTCTCCCTCACACCTTCCATCCCTTCTCTCCCTCACACCTTCCATCCCTTCTCTCCCTCACACCTTCCATCCAATCACTCCCTCACGCCTTCCATCCCTTCTCTCCCTCACATCCCTTCTCTCCCTCATCCCTTCTCTCCCTCACACCTTCCCTCCCTTCTCTCCCTCACACCTTCCAGCCCTTCTCTCCCTCACACCTTCCATCCCTTCTCTCCCTCACGCCTTCCATCCCTTCTCTCCCTCACGCCTTCCATCCCTTCTCTCCCTCACGCCTTCAATCCCTTCTCTCCCTCACGCCTTCCATCCCTTCTCTCCCTCACGCCTTCCATCCCTTCTCTCCCTCACGCCTTCCATCCCTTCTCTCCCTCACACCTTCCATCCCTTCTCTCCCTCACACCTTCCATCCCTTCTCTCCCTCACGCCTTCCATCCCTTCTCTCCCTCACACCTTCCATCCCTTCTCTCCCTCACGCCTTCCATCCCTTCTCTCCCTCACGCCTTCCATCCCTTCTCTCCCTCACGCCTTCCATCCCTTCTCTCCCTCACGCCTTCCATCCCTTCTCTCCCTCACACCTTCCATCCCTTCTCTCCCTCACACCTTCCATCCCTTCTCTCCCTCACACCTTCCATCCCTTCTCTCCCTCACGCCTTCCATCCCTTCTCTCCCTCACACCTTCCATCCCTTCTCTCCCTCACGCCTTCCATCCCTTCTCTCCCTCACGCCTTCCATCCCTTCTCTCCCTCACGCCTTCCATCCCTTCTCTCCCTCACACCTTCCATCCCTTCTCTCCCTCACACCTTCCATCCCTTCTCTCCCTCACTCCTTCCATCCCTTCTCTCCCTCACACCTTCCATCCCTTCTCTCCCTCACACCTTCCATCCCTTCTCTCCCTCACGCCTTCCATCCCTTCTCTCCCTCACTCCTTCCATCCCTTCTCTCCCTCACACCTTCCATCCCTCACACCTTCCATCCCTTCTCTCCCTCACACCTTCCATCCCTTCTCTCCCTCACACCTTCCATCCCTTCTCTCCCTCACACCTTCCATCCCTTCTCTCCCTCACACCTTCCATCCCTTCTCTTAATTCCTCCTCTCAACCAATCATTCACCTCTTTCTCTTCCTTTACAACTTTCCCACGAAAACAATAAAAATACTAACAAAAACAACAAAAACACCATCAACAAAAACAACAAAAACACCATTAAGAAAAAACAGCAAAAAGAACAGCAAAATCACCAGAAAAAAGCAACAATCACATAACACCAAAAATAACATCAACAAAGACACAGGTGAGGAGATTACATGTAACAGAGTGCATGTCTGACTGACTCACTCACTGACTGGTTAACTGGCTGACTGACTGGATGGAAGGCTTGCTGACTCACTAACTGGTTAACTGGCTGACTGACTGACTGACTGACTGACTGACTGACTGGAAGGCTGGCTGCCTGACTGGATGACTGGCTTCTGGTCGGATGATGGACTTGCTTTCAGCTAGCTGGTTTTAGGCCGCATGGCTGAACTAACTAGTTTGACAAGCTGGCTGACTGGCTGGCTGGCTGACTGGCTGGGTGACTGGTTGGCTGACTGGCTGGCTGGCAGTTAGCCAGCCCCACACAGACTGGCTGGGAGAGCCAGCTAAGGCGTGAAGAAGCCATGGAAGGGGTAGGGGCTTGGGAGGTTAAGAGAAAGAGAGGGGAGGGGGATATGGGAGGGGAAGGGGAATAAGAGGGGAGAGGGGATCTTGCGTATTACGCACACGCAATTGACTCTTGAGATTAGCATGTAACGCCTCGCAGAGTTGAGGTATTTTGTTGATTGACAGAGGGGAGGGTAAGACGGGGGGAGGGTAAGACAGGGGGAGGGTTAGACGGGGGAAGGGTAAGACGGAGGGAGGGTAAGACGGAGGGAGGGTAAGACGCGGGGAGGGTAAGACGGGGGGAGGGTAAGACGGAGGGAGGGTAAGACGGGGGAGGGTAAGACGGGGGAGGGGAAGACGACGGGGAGGGGAAGACGGCGGGGAGGGGAAGACGGCGGGGAGGGGAAGACGGCGGGGAGGGGAAGACGGCGGGGAGGGGAAGACGGCGGGGAGGGGAAGACGAGGGGAGAGTAAGACGGGGGAGGGTAAGACGGGGGAGGGGAAGACGGGGGGAAAGGTAAGACGGGGGTAGGGTAAGACGGGGGAGGGTAAGACGAGAGGCGGGAAAGACGGGGGGAGGGTAAGACGGGGGGGTAAGGGTAAGACGGGGGGGAGGGTAAGACGGGGAGGGTAAGACGGGGGAAGGGTAAGACGGGGGGAGGGTAAGACGGGGGGGGGTAAGACGGGGAAAGGAAAGACGGGGGAGGGTAAGACGGGGGGAAGGTAAGACGGGGGTAGGGTAAGACGGGGGAGTGTAAGACGGGGGAGGGTAAGACGGGGGAGGGTAAGACGGGGGAGGGTAAGACGGGGGAGAGTAAGACGGGGAGGGGAAGACGGGGGGAAGGTAAGACGGGGGAAGGTAAGACGGGGGGAGGGTAAGACGGGGGAGGGTAAGACGGGGGAGGGTAAGACGGGGGGAGGTTAGGACGGGGGAGGGTAAGACGGGGGGAGGGTAGGGTAAGACGGGGGGAGGGTAAGACGGGGGGGAGGGGAAGACGGGGGAGGGGAAGACGGTGGGGAGGGGAAGACGGGGGAGGGTAAGACGGGGGAGGGTAAGACGGAGGGGAAGACGGGGGGAGGGTAAGACGGGGGAGGGTAAGACGGGGGGGAAGACGGGGGAAGAAAAGACGGGGGGAGGGTAAGACGGGGGAAAGGTAAGACGGGGGTAGGGTAAGACGGGGGAGGGTAAGACGGGGGAGGGTAAGACGGGGGAGGGTAAGACGGGGGAGAAGACGGGGGGAGGTAGGGCGGGGGAGGGTAAGACGGGGAGGGGACGGGGGAGGGGAAGACGGCGGGGAGGGTACGGGGGAGAAGGGGGGAGGGTAAGACGGGGGGGAAGACGGGGGGAGGGTAAGACGGGGGAAGGTAAGACGGGGGGGTAAGAGGGGGGAGGGTAAGACGGGGGGAGGGTAAGACGGGGGAGGGTAAGACGGGGGGGGTAGGTTAAGACGAGAGGCGGGTAAGACGGGGGAAAGGAAAGACGGGGGGAAGGAAAGACGGGGGGAAGGAAAGACGGGGGGGAGGGTAAGACGGGGGGAGGGTAAGACGGGGGGAGGGTAAGACGGGGGGAGGGTAAGACGGGGGGAAGGAAAAACGGGGGGAGGGTAAGACGAGGGAGGGGAAGACGCGGGAGGGTAAGACGCGGGAGGGTAAGACGCGGGAGGGTAAGACGCGGGAGGGTAAGACGCGGGAGGGGAAGACGGGGGGAGGGGAAGACGGGGGGAGGGGAAGACGGGGGAGAGTGAAGGGAAAGATAAGGAAGTGAGGGACAGACATGGGGGGGGGGAGGGGAGAGATGAGGCAGTAAGGGATAGATAATTGAGAATGGGGTGATAACACACAAATAATAACACAGGTAATAACACACATCTAATAACACACAGGTAATAACACACAGGTAATAACACACAGGTAATAACACACAGGTAATAACACAAATAACACAAGTAACACAGGTAATAACATCTAAGGTAATAACACAAAAGTATTAACACAAATAACACAGATAATAACACAAAAGTAATAACACACGGGTAATAACACGGGTAATAACACAGGTAATAGCACCACAGGTAATAACACCACAGGTAATAACACACGGGTAATAACACACGGGTAATAACACGGGTAATAACACAGGTAATAACACCACAGGTAACAACACGGGTAATAACACAGGTAATAATAACAGGTAATAACACAGGTAATAACACAGATAAGAACACAGGTAATAACACAGGTAACAATAACACAGGTAATAACACAGGTAATAACAGGAAATAACACAGGTAATAATAACAACACAGGTAATAGTAACACAGGTAATAACACAGGTAATAATAACAGGTAATAACAACACAGGTAATAATAACACAGGTAATAATAACACAGGTAATAACAACACAGGTAATATCAACACAGGTAATATCAACACAGGTAATATCAACACAGGTAATAACAACACAGGTAATACCAACACAGGTAATATTAACACAGGTAATATCAACACAGGTAATAACACAGATAATAACAACACAAGTAATAATAACACAGGTAATAACAACACAGGTAATAATAACACAGATAATAACAACACAGGTAATAATAACACAGGTAATAGCAACACAGGTAATAATAACACAGGTAATAACACAGATAATAACAACACAGGTAATAACACAGGTAATAACAACACAGGTAATAACACAGGTAATAACAACACAGGTAATAGCAACACAGGTAATAGCAACACAGGTAATAGCAACACAGGTAATAACAACACAGGTAATAACAACACAGGTAATAACACAGGTAATAACAACACAGGTAATAACAACACAGGTAATAACACAGATAATAACAACACAGGTAATAACAACACAGATAATAACAACACAGATAATAACAACACAGATAATAACAACACGGGTAATAACAACACGGGTAATAATAACACGGGTAATAATAACACGGGTAATAATAACACAGGTAATAACACAGGTAATAATAACACAGGTAATAACAACACGGGTAATAATAACACGGGTAATAACACAGGTAATAATAACACAGGTAATAATAACACAGGTAATGACAACACAGGTAATAACAACACAGGTAATAACAACACAGGTAATAACACAGGTAATAATAACACAGGTAATAATAACACAGGTAATAACAACACAGGTAATAACAACACGGGTAATAACAACACGGGTAATAATAACACGGGTAATAATAACACAGGTAATAATAACACAGGTAATAATAACACAGGTAATAATAACACAGGTAATAACACAGGTAATAACAACACGGGTAATAATAACACAGGTAATAATAACACAGGTAATAATAACACAGGTAATAACAACACAGGTAATAACAACACGGGTAATAATAACACAGGTAATAACAACACAGGTAATAACAACACGGGTAATAATAACACAGGTAATAATAACACAGGTAATAATAACACAGGTAATAAGAACACAGGTAATAATAACACAGGTAATAACAACACAGGTAATAACAACAGGTAATAATAACACAGGTAATAACAACACAGGTAATAACATAGGTAATAACAACACAGGTAATAATAACAGGTAATAATAACACAGGTAATAATAACACAGGTAATAACAACACAGGTAATAACAACACAGGTAATAATAACACAGGTAATAATAACACAGGTAATAACAACACAGGTAATAATAACAGGTAATAATAACACAGGTAATAATAACACAGGTAATAACAACACAGGTAATAAGAACACAGGTAATAACTTAACATTGTTAGGGAGACAAACCTTTAAGAATATATCGTTTGTTCAGATTATTGTTTGCTTTTATTCTCCCTTCCTTCTCTTACTTTCCCTTCATTCTCTTTTATTCATCCTTCCTTCTCTTATTTTCCCTTCCTTCTCTTTTATTCTCCTTTCTCTATCCCATCTCCTTTATTCTTCCTTCTCTTTTATCTACCTTTCTATCTCTTTTATTTTCCCTTCCTTCTTATTTATCCACCATTCTATCTCCTTTATTCTCATTTTTTCTCTCATTTATTCTCCCTTCACACTATTTTATTATCCCCCTCTGGTTAGTTTACTTTTCATTTTTTTTTTTACACATGGTTTGACAAGGTTAAGGATCCCTAGCTTTATTGACAAGCTATTTACAGGTTAAGGATTCCTAACTTTATTGGCAAGCTAAGAGCTGTTACCTACAGCTCATTTGAAAGCATTTTTATTGTTATGAGACATACAAGTAGGGAACAGGATGAAGTTGGAGCCATCTGTGGGCCAGCATTTTCATTTGATCAACTGACTTTATCTCGTTGACATCATTATGCTGTACGAATGTGTTCCATACTCGAGTCATCCTGGGTATGTATGATCTCAGATGGTGTGATGTTCTGGAGAAGGGTACAGCCAGAGTGAAGTTGCTGCTTTCTGCCCGTCTTGTGGCATAAAAGCTTGTTTCACGCTGTCCTCGAAGTGGATCCAAGTGTGGTATTTTGACAATATTGGCCTTGTACATAACAGTAAGGCCACCCACATCCCTCCTATGTTGAAGGCTCTGCTGAAATGACAGATCTATCCAGGATGGGTCCATGCGAGAGATGAGACGTCTTGCTCTGTTCTCTACTCTGTCAAGCAGTCGCAGATGAGAGGGGGGGGCAGGCAAACCAAGAAAGTGGAGCATACTCAAGGTGTGAGCGTACTTGTGCCTCGTACAGGATCTTGCAACCCCTACTGTCAAGCAGATGCGAGATACGGCGAAATGCTGTAAGCTTCCTGGCTGCCTTGTTTGCAAGATTTACAACATGGTTCTTCATGGTTAGTTTGGAGTCAAATTTCACCCCAAGGATATCAACTTCTTCTTCAGGTGCCAACACCCTCCCATTCATCCTTACTACTGCACCAGCATTACCATCATGGTGCCTAGAGACGATCATCATTTGCGTTTTCTCAGGTGCAAATGTTACTTGCCATCTATTTCCCCAAGCTGATGTAGCTCTCAGCTGGTGATTGATGTAGCTTAGAGCAGCTGGCATTTCTTCTCTTGGATAAGTGAATGTCAGTGTACAGTCGTCTGCATATGCATGTGATTCTGGGATGAGATGAAGAAGGTCGTTGAAGTAGACATTCCATAACAATGGACCCAGCACGCTTCCTTGTGGAACACTTGCCCCAATAGGATGTCTTGCTGATTCCGTTCCATTGAGAACTACACTTAGAGATCTACCATGAAGGTAATCACTGAGGAGACATAGCGTAGAGCCTGCAATTCCCAGTGCTTGAAGTTTTGCTAAGAGGCCCTGGTGCCACACCCGGTCGAAAGAGTAACCTTTCCTGAAGCCATATTGACGATCACAAAGTAGTGAGTGGTAGTCAAAAAACTGTCATTTGTCTTGAGATTATTGTCTCAAGGATCTTACCAGTGATTGACAGGAGTGACACTGGTCTGTAGTTGCTGATTTCTGCTCTGCTCTTCTTTTTGTGAACAGGGACTACATTTGCCTCTTTCCATAGAGAGGGCCATTTACACTGTACTAGGCAGTGCTGAAAGATGCGAGTTAGAGGTGCTGCTAGCTGATCTGCACATCTTCTCAGCAATCTTGGGCTCAACTTGTCTGGGCCCACAGCCTTTTCTTGGTCAAACGATTTAAGAAGGAAATGCACCTCCTCCTGCCTTATTGTCACCACTGACAGTTTTGACACAGTTCTTGCAGCTAGCCAAGGAGGGTCCCTTGCTGGATCACGAACTTGCATTTTGGTAGCAAAGTGTTCAGCAAAGAGGTCCGCCTTCTCTTGACTACTAGTAGAGGTGGTCCCATCCTGTCGATTTAGAGGTGGAATAAGTTCATCAGGCAGATAACCTTGTCTGTCCTTGACCAGGGACCACCAGGTTTTGGAGCCTACCCTACCTGATGCTAGCTTTCTTTTATTGTCCACCTCCCATTTAGCAATGGCCCACTTTTGAACATCCCCCATATGCCTACAGGCTTGCGTGTGCAAGTTCCTGTTATAGGTGGTAGGATGTTTCTTATACCTTCGCCATGCTTTGTACTTAGCAGTAGCAGCCTCTCTACAACGAAAGCCAAACCAAGGCTGATCTGTAGGCTTCGTCACATATTGCCGGTGAGGAATGTGTTCTTGTTGTAGATTAAGGATGTGTCCAGTGAAGGCTTTCACTTGGTTGTCAACATCCCCTTGGAGAAGAGCATTCCAATCGGTGGTGGTGAGCTCAGAGCAAAGGGCTGGCCAGTTACCTCTTTCCCATAGCCAGGTTATGCGTGTGGACTCCTCACCTCGTTCTGTTGGTATCTTAAGTGTCGTAAAAACAGCCTTGTGATCAGACGATCCAACGTAGCCGAGGGGTTGACAAGTGACTATGCCTTCTGCCAGATCACTCACTACTGGGTCAATGGTCTACCTTCTCTCCTATTTATTCTCCTTCAACCTCTCTTATTCTCATTCTTTTAATCTCCCTCTCCATCTCTATTTTCCGTTTCGGTTCCTCGATTCTCCCTCATGTCATTTATTCTCCCTTCCTTCTTCAGTCTCTTCTCCCTCATAGTCATCAGTTCTTCCTTCCCTCTTCCACATTCTCTGTTCCTTCTCCGTCACTGCCCTTCTTCCTCATTCACTGCACCTCCCTCCCCTTCACTGCTCCTCCCTCCCTTCCTCCCCTTCACTGCCCCTCCCTCCTTTCCTCCCCTTCACTGCCCCTCCCTCCCTTCCTCCCCTTCACTGCCCCTCCCTCCCTTCCTCCCCTTCATTGCCCCTCCCTCCCCTGCAGTTCCCCTCCCTCCCTTCCTCCCCTTCATTGCCCCTCCCTGCCTTCCTCCCCTTCATTGCCCCTCCCTCCCTTCCTCCCCTTCATTGCCCCTCCCTCCCTTCCTCCCCTTCATTGCCCCTCCCTCCCTTCCTCCCCTTCATTGCCCCTCCCTCCCTTCCTCCCCTTCATTGTCCATCCCTCCCTTCCTCCCCTTCACTGCCCCTCCCTCCCTTCCTCCCCTTCATTGCCCCTCCCTCCCCTTCATTTCCCCTCCCTCCCTTCCTCCCCTTCATTGCCCCTCCCTCCCTTCCTCCCCTTCATTGCCCCTCCCTCCCTTCCTCCCTTCATTGCCCCTCCCTCCCTTCCTCCCCTTCATTGCCCCTCCCTCCCTTCCACCCCTTCATTGCCCCTCCCCTCCCTTCCTCCCCTTCATTGTCCATCCCTCCCTTCCTCCCCTTCACTGCCCCTCCCTCCCTTCCTACCCTTCAGCGCCCCTCCCTCCCCTTCATTTCCCCTCCCTCCCTTCCTCCCCTTCATTGCCCCTCCCTCCCTTCCTCCCCTTCATTGCCCCTCCCTCCCTTCCTCCCCTTCATTGCCCCTCCCTCCCTTCCTCCCCTTCACTGCCCCCTCCCTCCCTTCCTCCCCTTCATTGCCCCTCCCTCCCTTCCTCCCCTTCATTGTCCATCCCTCCCTTCCTCCCCTTCACTGCCCCTCCCTCCCTTCCTCCCCTTCATTGCCCCTCCCTCCCCTTCATTTCCCCTCCCTCCCTTCCTCCCCTACATTGCCCCTCCCTCCCTTCCTCCCCTTCATTGCCCCTCCCTCCCTTCCTCCCCTTCATTGCCCCTCCCTCCCTTCCTCCCCTTCATTTCCCCTCCCTCCCTTCCTCCCCTTCATTGCCCCTCCCTCCCTTCCTCCCCTTCATTGCCCATCCCTCCCTTCCTCCCCTTCACTGCCCCTCCCTCCCTCCCCTTAACTGACCCTCCCTCCTGCTAGGCGACACTAGGGGAGGGTGGGAGGTACACACTAAGTCACTCTACCGTACCATCATCAGAGTTACGGACACAAATTATTGCTGGAGGAGGGAGAATATAGAGAGAGGGAGGGAGGGAGGGAGGGAGGGGAAGGAAGAGAGGGAGGAAGAAAGAGGGAACGAGTATAGTGATGGAGGGTTGGAAGGAAGGAGGCAGAAAGAGAGGAGTAGAGAGTGAGTTTCTTGGATTAAGAAACAGGAAGGAAACGGGGGAGAGAGAGAGAGAGAGAGAGAGAGAGAGAGAGAGAGAGAGAGAGAGAGAGAGAGAGAGAGAGAGAGAGAGAGAGCATTATAAACAAGGTGCTGAACCTTACGGTTCTCTCTCATCTGCAATACGCTCCACTTCCCTGGACGTGCAGCTGGTACCAGCCACCTGGATGTGTAGCTGGTACCAGTTCTCCTGGACGTGCAGCTGGTACCAGCTCCCCTGGACGTGCAGCTGGTACCAGCTCCCCTGGACGTGCAGCTAGTACCAGCTCCCCTGGACGTGCAGCTGGTACC
>NW_027196889.1:0-22500 GCF_038502225.1 Cherax quadricarinatus | reverse complement strand
CCATCCCATGGATGGTAGTGGCTAGTATATTGTGCCCCCATAACCATCCCATGGATGGTAGTGGCTAGTATATTGTGCACCCCATAACCATCCCATGGATGGTAGTGGCTAGTATATTGTGCACCCCATAACCATCCCATGGATGGTAGTGGCTAGTATATTGTGCACCCCATAACCATCCCATGGATGGTAGTGGCTAGTATATTGTGCACCCCATAACCATCCCATGGATGGTAGTGGCTAGTTCATTTAAGATAACTGTTCTGTTTCCGGATGGTAGTGGCTAGTATATTGTGCACCCCATAACCATCCCATGGATGGTAGTGGCTAGTTCATTTAAGATAACTGTTCTGTTTCCGATATTAAATGCAGCTTCTAAATCAAGAAGTATATTCCAGCTTAAATATGAGTGTACACCGACACAGGTGGTGACACAGGTGGTGACACAGTGAGACAGGTGGTGACACAGTGAGACAGGTGGTGACACAGCCAGGTGGTGACACAGCCAGGTGGTGACACAGTGAGACAGGTGGTGACACAGTGAGACAGGTGGTTACACAGACAGGTGGTGATACACTCTTCCCTTCAAGGGACCATAAACAAGGGACACTTGATCACCTACCAGGGAGTCTACCTTGAAAATGTTTCGAGGGGGTCAACGCCCCCGGCGGCCCGGTTCTTGACTAGGCCTCACGGTGGATCAGGGCCTGGTCAGCCAGGCTGTTACTGCTGGCTGTACATATGATGCTTTAGTATAGCGTCTTATGGGGCATTTCTTCAAGTGTTTAACAAAGACACTCGGTTAATGAGACAGCATCAGGCAGTTACAACTTTATAAGATATGTAGATAAATGGTTCAGTGAACCGACAGGTTGATAAATTAGACACATGTGCGAAACTTGGGAATCTTCACTGAGGAAACATTTCGCCACACAGTGGCTTCTTCAGTCCAAAACAAAGAAGAGTGGTGAACATTAGAAGGAGTTTGAGGTAATCAGTCCCTCAGTCTGGAGTCCATGTAATCAGTCTTGGAAAGAATACAGCATGTAAGTATATGTTGTATTCTTTTCAAGACTGATGGACTGATTACATGGACTCCAGACTGAGGGACTGATTACCTCAGAGTCCTTCTGATTTTCACCACTCTTCTTTGCACTAGACTGATGAAGCCAATGTGTGTGGCGAAACGTTTCCTTAATAAAGACTCTTAAGTGTTGCACATATGCTGAGGAAGAGATACAATGAAACTATTGGTTCCTGAGTCAGCAACACAACCTCAGTGGAACACAAGTAACACTACGAATGCACAAGACGAATGCACAAAAATATTACAACACCAAGAACACTACAAGGAAACTAAGACATACAAAGAAGGCGACAAAGAAACAAACAAAAGCTAAGAAATGACATTAGAGGAGGGTGTTATGAAGATATTACGGAATTACATGTATGGAAGTAACAAGTAATAACTGGGAGACAGAGGGACGATGAATAGCGTGATGGAGAACACTGATGATTGGTGATGAGGGGAAGGGGTGAGGAGGAGGAGGAGGGAAAATGAGAAAGAATGATGAACATAAGAAAGAAGGAACACTGCAGCAGGCCTACTGGCCTATGCGAGGCAGGTCCAAATCGCCTACTGGCTTATGTCACTGACCTAACCTTCTCAGCTCCAGGTCACATCCACTTAAGGAAGGAGCACGGCATCAGACCTGCTACAGACGGATCATCGCAAGATTGAGACTCGTGCCAGGACTACGGTCTTGGCGAACATTATACATACATACAGACCTGCTAGCACAAGCTAGTGATGGGCAGTAACAGAGGTGTCGTGGTTGTGGCTATTCTGGCGGTTGTGGTTACTGTAGTGTTTGTTGTTATTGTTCTGGTTGTGGTTGTAGTGGTAGTGGTGGAGGTTACTGTGACTGTTGTAGATGTGGTGGTTGCTGTTGTAGTAGTTGATGTAGTGGTTTTTGTTGTAGTGGTTATTTTTTGTAGTGGTTGTTTCTGTTGCAGTGGTTATTGCAGTGATTGTTTTAGTTGTAGTGTTTTTGTAGTGGTTGTTGTAGTAGTTGTTGCAGTGGTTGTTGGTGCAATGGTTGTAGTGGTTGTTGGGGCAGTGGTTGTAGTGGTTGTTACTGGTTGTTAAGTGGATTTAAAGTTCATCAGTAACTTAAGGGTCATTAAATCACCTGTTCACCACCAGTGAAAAATAATTTAATCCCTAAAATGGGGATTAAAATAATGTGTCAGTAACACTGAGAGACCTTCGTTCCTTTGTTGGATCAGAGACCTATTAGGAGACCAGGGGTGCCCTTGTTATTGTCTTGACACGTGGTCAGGGGCGCCATTGTTATTGTTTTGACACGTGGTCGGGAGGGATGAGAGGGTGGAGTGGCTTAAGTAAGTAGAGGTAGGCCAGCATCTCCTCCTCACGGTAATTAGTACAGTAGTGGGAACGCCAGTTCGCGATTGTTTTCAATTTATAGAAAATGACGAGGCTGGTCCAGTGACTTTCCACGAAATGTGTAGCAATTTCTTCCCCAAAGAGGAGCCCAACGATCCCAAGAAACCCATTCAGACTCCGAGGTCGACATTGCAAGGTTATAAATCTTACAACACCAGGTACCCAGATCAAGCTAATGGACATAACAGAGGAATTTAAATACTTAATAATATTGCCCAGCGTCTCATTTCAGTCTGACTCCATCCACTGTGTACAGCTGTCAGTGCAGATATGGAGCCAGACAAATAACGAAGCAATTCTGTTTTATAGGTAATGCAAAAATCTATGGCTCGATCTCTGGCAAAGAGTTCGGTAGTGAAGACCGATGTAGGGTTTGGCATACGGTCCCAGAGATAACTTTCTGTCCACCATACACTTGCACCCACATATTCACTCGTCTTGAAGCCATCAGTGTAAAAGTGGAGGCGACTGGGGTAGCCGACGAGAATTTGTCGAAAAAATCTGGTGGACCTCCTCCGGCGAGAATTGCTCTTTGGTTGGAAGCACCGACATACACTCTTTGATATTGGATGGCTCTCAAGGTGCTATCTTGTCTCTCACCAGCGTGTCTACCTCAGTCAGTACCATGTCGGACGCTTGACAGATAGAGCAGAGTCTGCCAGCCAGAGGCCTCCTGTGGCGACTCTGAGGAAACTGTTGATGGTGTTGAGGAGCGCTACAGCCCAGGTAGTTGACTGATGACCTCATGGCCTCCGTGGTGTGGTAGCGAAGGGTTAGGTAGTTTCCATGTAATTTGAATGAATGAACATTTGCGACCACTTACAGTGTCTCAAGCCAGGTAGGTGCACCTTAGTGCACCGAGACACACACGAGCGGACAGGAATCCTGGATCACATCCAACCTCCTCAAGGAAGCATCGTGTGCCTGAACCAACACTCAGTTACGTTTGACTGAACTGAATTGTGCATGCGACTGTTGACTGCTGAGTCATTATTAAGTATATTATTATTATTATTGTTATGTTTCAAAAGTAACATTATCATGAGTTGATGATCACGACACAGGTGCAACAGTTGGGTATCTTTATTGATGAAACGTTTCGCCTACACTGTAGACTTCTTCAGTCAAATACGGAGGCAGCAGGTGTAGTAGTGAAATGAAGATGATGTGATCAGTCCATAAACCTTGGAGAAAAAGTATTAAGGTGGTCAGTCCCTCAGGCTGGTGAAAAGTTCAGTCCCATGGTCTGTCCTAGACCATGGGACTGATCACCTCAAATACTTTTTCTCCGAGGTTTACAGATTTATCACATCATCTTCATTTCACTACTACACCCGCTGCTTCCGTATTGACTGAAGAAGTCTACAGTGTAAGCGAAACGTTTCATCAATAAAGACACCCAAGTGTTGCACCTGTGTCTTAATCATCAACTTGTGGGTATTTTATACCATTATCAACATAATAATGTGTATTGAACAAAGATTATTATTGTTGTTTTATACTTGTCTTCTGAGTTGAGAGAACATTGACAAGACGAGACTGTGTAATGGGCAAGACCCCTGGAAAGAAAAGATGGGCGGAAATGGATTCCTGGCTGTTTCCCCTCGTCCCTGGAGGTGTGTGTGTGATGAGAGGGGGTGACCTTCCGAGGTCACACTCGACCCACTTGCCTCCTTAATGCTGAGGTTGAGTCTAAAGGTGAGGGATTAGTGTCTAACTTCTCTCCTCTTCCTCATCTCTCTTCTCTCCCTCACTTTTCTCTCCCTCCATCTCTTCCCTTTCCACTTCATCCCTTCTAACTCTCGCTTCACCCCTTTCAGAAACAACGTAGGGACACCCTATCTCCTCCATCTTTCCTCTCATTCCTTCCCTCTCTTCTTCCCCCTCCCCCATCACACCCCTTCATGTCTTGCATCCCCCGCCTCCCCATCGTCTCGCACTCCGCTTTCCCTTCTCTCATCTCTGGCACCCCACCACCCCCACCTTCTAGCCCTTCCTTCCCCTCCCTCACCCCATCCCTCCCCTTCCCCTCTCTGCAACGCCAGCAAACCATCATCTTACTCCCCTCACGAAACAGATGAGAAATGAAAATTTTAAATAGGTGTCAGAGGCACCTGTGAGGGGTGAGGGGAGAGGTGAGGGGAGAAGGACGGGGAGAGGTGTGAGAGGAGAGGTGAGGGGATGAGCATGCTGTCGTGTAGTCACGGACGAAAAGTTAGTATTGCGTAGGTGGAGAGGGGAGAGAGGGGAAGAAAGGGGAGAGAGAGAGGGAGATAGGAATGAAGGAAGGAGAAGAGAGATGAAATAAGAGAAAGATAAAGGAGACGAGATAGAGAGGGGAGGAAGGGAGGAGAGATAATGGAAGGAAAGAGGAGAGATGGTGAGAGATGAGATAATGATGATAAGGCAGAAGAGAGACATGAAGAACACTGTTCTGGTAGATCAGTGATGTTCTTGATAACAAAACCCATAACACAAGAATATCCGGGGCTAACACACAAAAACAACAACGGCACACAGCACAATCACAACAGGTTGCAACAGCTGCACGAAGCAGGTGTCACAGAGGGACAGGAAGACCTGCGAAAAGGTGTTAAGGTGAATGTGTGTGTGTGTGCCCAGTCCAGTATCGGCAGACATTTGTCCCAAAGTAAACAGCACCTGTGTCCTGATGAATGAGTACCAACACCTGTGTCCTGATGAATGAGTACCAACACCTGTGTCTTGATGAATGAGTACCAACACTTGTGTCCTGATGAATGAGTACCAACACCTGTGTCTTCATGAATGAGTACCAACACCTGTGTCCTGATGAATACCAACACCTGTGTCCTGATGAATGAGTACCAACACCTGTGTCCTGATGAATGAGTACCAACACCTGTGTCCTGATGAATGAGTACCAACACCTGTGTCCTGATGAATGAGTACCCAACACCTGTGTCCTGATGAATGAGTACCAACACCTGTGTCTTCATGAGTGCCAACACCTGTGTCCTGATGAATGAGTACCCAACACCTGTGTCCTGATGAATGAGTACCAACACCTGTGTCTTCATGAATGAGTACCAACACCTGTGTCCTGATGAATGAGTACCAACACCTGTGTCCTGATGAATGAGTACCAACACCTGTGTCCTGATGAATGAGTACCAACACCTGTGTCCTGATGAATGAGTACCCAACACCCGTGTCCTGATGAATGAGTACCCAACACCCGTGTCCTGATGAATGAGTACCCAACACCCGTGTCCTGATGAATGAGTACCCAACACCTGTGTCCTGATGAATGAGTACCAACACCTGTGTCCTGAAGAATGAGTACCAACACCTGTGTCTTCATGAATGAGTACCAACACCTGTGTCCTGATGAATGAGTACCAACACCTGTGTCCTGATGAATGAGTACCAACACCTGTGTCCTAATGAATGAGTACCAACACATGTGTCCTGATGAATGAGTACCCAACACCCATGTCCTGATGAATGAGTACCCAACACCCGTGTCCTGATGAATGAGTACCCAACACCCGTGTCCTAATGAGTACCCAACACCTGTGTCCTGATGAATGAGTACCAACACCTGTGTCCTGATGAATGAGTACTAACATCTGTGTCCTGATGAATGAGTACCAACACCTGTGTCCTGATGAATGAGTACCAAGACCTGTGTCCTGATGAATGAGTACCCAACACCCGCGTCCTGATGAAAGAGTACCCAACACCTGTGTCCTGATGAATGAGTACCAACACCTGTGTCCTGATGAATGAGTACTAACATCTGTGTCCTGATGAATGAGTACCAACACCTGTGTCCTGATGAATGAGTACCCAACACCTGTGTCCTGATGAATGAGTACCAACACCCGTGTCCTGATGAATGAGTACCCAACACCCGTGTCCTGATGAATGAATACCCAACACCTGTGTCCTGATGAATGAGTACAAACACCTGTGTCCTGATGAATGAGTACTAACATGTGTCCTGATGAATGAGTACCAACACCTGTGTCCTGATGAATGATACCAACACGTGTCCTGATGAATGAGTACCAACACCTGTGTCCTGATGAATGAGTACCAACACCTGTGTCCTGGTGAATGAGTACCAACACCTGTGTCCTGATGAATGAGTACCAACACCTGTGTCCTGATGAATGAGTACCAACACCTGTGTCCTGATCAATGAGTACTCAACACCTGTGTCCTGGTGAATGAGTACCAACACCTGTGTCCTGGTGAATGAGTACCAACACCTGTGCCTGATGAATGAGTACCCAACACCTGTGTCCTGATGAATGAGTACCAACACCTGTGTCCTGATGAATGAGTACCAACACCTGTGTCCTGATGAATGAGTACCCAACACCTGTGTCCTGATGAATGAGTACCAACACCTGTGTCCTGATGAATGAGTACCAACACTTGTGTCCAGATGAATGAGTACCAACACCTGTGTCCTGATGAATGAGTACCAACACCTGTGTCCTGATGAATGAGTACCAACACCTGTGTCCTGATGAATGAGTACCCAACACCTGTGTCCTGATGAATGAGTACCCAACACCTGTGTCCTGATGAATGAGTACTAACACCTGTGTCCTGATGAATGAGTACTAACACCTGTGTCCTGATGAATAAGTACCAGCACCAGTATCCTGAAGAGCACCAACACCTGTGTCCTGATGAATGAGCACCAACACCTGTGTCCTGGTGAATGAGTATCCAGCACCTGTGTCCTGATGAATGAGTACCAACACCTGTGTCCTGATGAATGAGTACCAACACCTGTGTCCTGATGAATGAGTACCCAACACCTGTGTCCTGATGAATGAGTACCCAACACCTGTGTCCTGATGAATGAGTACCAACACCTGTGTCCTGATGAATGAGTACCCAACACCTGTGTCCTGATGAATGAGTACCAACACCTGTGTCCTGATGAATGAGTACCAACACCTGTGTCCTGATGAACGAGTACCAACACCTGTGTCCTGATGAATGAGTACCAACACCTGTGTCCTGGTGAATGAGTACCCAGCACCTGTGTCCTGATGAATAAGTACCACCACCTGTGTCCTGATGAATGAGTACCAACACCTGTGTCCTGATGAATGAGTACCAACACCTGTGTCCTGATGAATGAGTACCACCACCTGTGTCCTGATGAATGAGTACCACCACCTGTGTCCTGATGAATGAGTACCAACACCTGTGTCCTGATGAATGAGTACCAACACCTGTGTCCTGATGAATGAGTACCAACACCTGTGTCCTGATGAATGAGTACCAACACCTGTGTCCTGATGAATGAGTACCAACACCTGTGTCCTGATGAATGAGTACCAACACCTGTGTCCTGATGAGCACCAACACCTGTGTCCTGGTGAATGAGTACCCAGCACCTGTGTCCTGATGAATAAGTACCACCACCCGTGTCCTGATGAATGAGTACCAACACCTGTGCCTGATGAATGAGTGCCCAACACCTGTGTCCTGATGAGTACCAACACCTGTGTCCTGATGAATGAGTACCAACACCTGTGTCCTGATGAATGAGTACCAACACCTGTGTCCTGATGAACGAGTACCAACACCTGTGTCCTGATGAGCACCAACACCTGTGTCCTGGTGAATGAGTACCCAGCACCTGTGTCCTGATGAATGAGTACCAACACCTGTGTCCTGATGAATGAGTACCAACACCTGTGTCCTGATGAATGAGTACCAACACCTGTGTTCTGATGAATGAGTACCCAACACCTGTGTCCTGATGAGTACCAACACCTGTGTCCTGATGAATGAGTACCAACACCTGTGTCCTGATGAATAAGTACCCAACACCTGTGTTCTGATGAATGAGTGCCAACACCTGTGTCCTGATGAATAAATACCAGAACTTGTATCCTGATGAGTACCAACACCTGTGTCCTGATGAATGAGTACCAACACCTGTGTCCTGATGAATGAGTACCAACACCTGTGTCCTGATGAATGAGTACCAACACCTGTGTCCTGATGAATGAGTACCAACACCTGTGTCCTGATGAATGAGTACCAACACCTGTGTCCTGATGAATGAGTACCCAACACCCACGTCCTGATAAATGAGTACCCAACACCTGTGTCCTGATGAATGAGTACCAACACCCGTGTCCTGATGAATGAGTACCAACATCTGTGTCCTGATGAATGAGTACCAACACCTGTGTCCTGATGAATGAGTACCCAACACCTGTGTCCTGATGAATGAGTACCAACACCCGTGTCCTGATGAGTACCCAACACCCGTGTCCTGATGAATGAGTACCCAACACCTGTGTCCTGATGAATGAGTACCAACACCTGTGTCCTGATGAATGAGTACCAACACCTGTGTCCTGATGAATGAGTACTAACATCTGTGTCCTGATGAATGAGTACCAACACCTGTGTCCTGATGAATGATACCAACACCTCTGTCCTGATGAATGAGTACCAACACCTGTGTCCTGATGAATGAGTACTAACATCTGTGTCCTGATGAAAACCAAGACCTGTGTCCTGATGAATGAGTACCAACACCTGTGTCCTGATGAATGAGTATCAACACCTGTGTCCTGGTGAATGAGTACCAACACCTGTGTTCTGATGAATGAGTACCCAACACCTGTGTCCTGATGAGTACCAACACCTGTGTCCTGATGAATGAGTACCAACACCTGTGTCCTGATGAATGAGTACCAACACCTGCGTCCTGATGAATGAGTACCAACACCTGTGTCTTGATGAATGAGTACCCAACACCTGTGTCCTGATGAATGAGTACCAACACCTGTGTCCTGATGAATGAGTACCCAACACCCGCGTCCTGATGAATGAGTACCCAACACCCGTGTCCTGATGAATGAGTACCCAACACCCGTCTCCTGATGAATGAGTACCAACACCTGTGTCCTGATGAATGAGTACCAACACCTGTGTCCTGATGAATGAGTACCAACACCTGTGTCCTGATGAATGATACTAACACCTGTGTCCTGATGAATGAGTACCAACACCTGTGTCCTGATGAATGAGTATTAACATCTGTGTCCTGATGAAAACCAACACCTGTGTCCTGATGAATGAGTACCAACATCTGTGTCCTGATGAATGAGTACCAACACCTGTGTCCTGATGAGTACCAACACCTGTGTCCTGATGAATGAGTACCAACACCTGTGTCCTGATGAATGAGTACCCACCACCTGTGTCCTGATGAATGAGTACCCACCACCTGTGTCCTGATGAATGAGTACCAACACCTGTGTCCTGATGAATGAGCACCAACACCTGTGTCCTGCTGAACGAATTCCAACACCTGTGTCCTGGTGAATGAGTACCCAGCACCTGTGTCCTGATGAATGAGTACCCAACACCTGTGTCCTGATGAATGAGTACCACCATCTGTGTCCTGATGAATGAGTACCCAACACCTGTGTCCTGATGAATGAGTACCACCATCTGTGTCCTGATGAATGAGTACCACCACCTGTGTCCTGATGAATGAGTATCAACACCTGTGTCCTGATGAATGAGTACCAACACCTGTGTCCTGATGAATGAGTACCAACACCTGTGTCCTGATGAATGAGTACCAACACCTGTGTCCTGATGAATGAGTACCCAACACCTGTGTCCTGATGAATGAGTACCCAACACGTGTCCTGATGAATGAGTACCCAACACCTGTGTCCTGATGAATGAGTACCACCATCTGTGTCCTGATGAATGAGTACCAACACCTGTGTCCTGATGAATGAGTACCAACACCTGTGTCCTGATGAATGAGTACCCAACACCTGTGTCCTGATGAATGAGTACCAACACCTGTGTCCTGATGAATGAGTACCCAACACCTCTGTCCGGATGAATGAGTACCACCACCTGTGTCCTGATGAATGAGTACCAACACCTGTGTCCTGATGAATGAGTACCAACACCTGTGTCCTGATGAATGAGTACCCAACACATGTGTTCTGATGAATGAGTACCAACACTTGTGTCCTGATGAATGAGTACCCAACACACGTGTTCTGATGAATGAGTACCAACACCTGTGTCCTGATGAATGAGTACCAACACCTGTGTCCTGATGAATGAGTACCCAACACTTGTGTCCTGATGAATGAGTACCCAACACACGTGTTCTGATGAATGAGTACCAACACCTGTGTCCTGATGAATGAGTACCCAACACCTGTGTCCTGATGAATGAGTACCAACACCTGTGTCCTGATGAATGAGTACCAACACTTGAGTCTTGATGAGCGCTATTAATCTTGACTGAGACACATGTGCTACACCTGGGTAACTCTATTACCAGGTGTTGCACATGTGCTTTGTTTATCAACTTGTAAGTAATGCAGAACATCAATAATGTGTGTTTATGACTTGTTGCTTGTCCTTAAGACCCACCAGGACCAGGGAACCACTTGTTGCTAGTCTTTAGGGCCCACCAGGACCAGGGAACAACTTATTGCTAGTCTTTAGGGCCCACCAGGGCCAGGGAACCACTTGTTGCTTGTCCTTAAGACCCACCAGGACTAGGGAACCACTTGTTGCTAGTCTTTAAGAAGAGGATGGACGGAATAAGCTAAAAAACCACTTGTTGCTTGTCCTTAAGACCCACCAGGACCAGGGAACCACTGCATGAAATGGTGGTTGTAAGCATGAATGAGGAAAAGAGGAGGGGATAAAGAGCTAGAAGGGGAAAGATGAAAAGGGAGAGGGGGAAAGGGGGAGGAAGAAATTGTATAAATGAAACGTCTTACTTAAATAGAAAGGGATGAGGAGGGAAGCAACGAGAATGATGAGGGAAGAGAATGATGAGGGAAGAGGATGAGAGGGAAAACGAATTAAAAGGAGAGGGGGAAGATGAGCGCGAAGACGAAGAAAATGAAGAGGGGAGAGGATGAGAGGGAAGACAGAGAAAAGGGAGAGTAAAGACGACGAGATGAAAGACATAGATAAAGGAGAAGGGAGAGAATGAGGGGAAAGAGGTCAAGATAAGTGAGAGGGTGGGAAAACAAAGGGAAGTAAATAAGGGGAAAAAAGAAAGGTATAGATGGGAATAAAAGTGAGGGGAAACCATCTGCTGCCTGAGAAAGTGAGGGGGAAAAAATTCTTTCGATACTTTACCTGAGGGAAGCTAACAACCACGCCCCCTCCCTCCCTCATTTCTACCCCACTCCCTTTTCTACTCCCTCCTCCCCCTTCCATCTCCCCTCTTTCATCCCCTTTAACTTCTTCATATTCCCTGATACACTTTCTTCTCATTTCACTCTCCGCTCCCCTTTCTTCGACCCCCCCCCTCACACACCACTAATCACTCGTCAAACACATCATTACCTTAATACACAACAAACTCAGCTCACCCAACACACAAAAAACACCAAATTACTGAGAACTGTGATATAATCCCTCAGAGTTTTAATGATGTGTAAATATATAAGAAGCATTAATGAGAGACTCTTGCTACTTATATTGTAATGGTTAATTATCTTTCTTGAAGACGACTATGTTTACTGCCTGTGACGTGTCTGTGACGTGTCTGTGACGTGTCTGTGACGTGCCTGTGACGTGTCTGTGACGTGCCTGTGACATGCCTGTGATGTGCCTTGTGTCGTGTCTGTGACGTGCCTGTGACGTGCCTGTGACGTGCCTGTGACGTGTCTGTGACGTGTCTGACGTGCCTGTGACGTGTCTGTGACGTGCCTGTGATGTGCCTTGTGTCGTGTCTGTGATGTGCCTGTGACGTGTCTGTGATGTGCCTGTGACGTGTCTGTGATGTGCCTGTGACGTGCCTGTGACGTGTCTGTGACGTGCCTGTGATGTGCCTTGTGACGTGTCTGTGATGTGCCTGTGATGTGTCTGTGATGTGCCTGTGACGTGTCTGTGATGTGCCTGTGACGTGCCTGTGACGTGTCTGTGATGTGCCTGTGACGTGTCTGACGTGCCTGTGACGTGTCTGTTATGTGCCTGTGACGTGTCTGTGACGTGTCTGTTATGTGCCTGTGACGTGCCTGTGATGTGCCTTGTGACGTGCCTGTGACGTGCCTGTGACATGCCTGTGACGTGCCTGTGACGTGCCTGTGACGTGCCGGTGATGTGCCTGTGATGTATCTTTGACGCGCCTGTGAAGTGCGTGTGATGTGTCTGTGACGTACCTCTGATGTGCCTGTGACGTGTCTGACCTGCCAGTGACAGTCAGTTCTCTACTTAAAATACATTTCTTCCAGTACACCTGTGACGACCTGGCACACCTGTGTGACGACCTGGCACACCTGTGTGACGACCTGGCACACCTGTGTGACGACCTGGCACACCTGTGTGACGACCTGGCACACCTGTGTGACGACCTGGCACACCTGTGTGACGACCTGGCACACCTGTGTGACGACCTGGCACACCTGTGTGACGACCTGGTACACCTGTGTGACGACCTGGTACACCTGTGTGACGACCTGGTACACCTGTGTGACGACCTGGTACACCACTGTGAAAGAATTTCGCTATTATTTCACAGTGGTTGTTTTGCATTATATATATATATATATATATATATATATATATATATATATATATATATATATATATATATATATATATATATGTCGTGCCGAATAGGCAGAACTTGCGATCTTGTCTTAAATAGCAACGCTCATCTTGCCATATAGGACAAGTGAAAATTTGTGTATGCAATAATTTCGTCAAATTTATTCTGAACTTAAGGAAAAAAATATATTTCACTGTGTTTGTTTAGTATTAAATTATTGTAAACGTATCTAAAATATATTTAGTTGGGTTAGGCTAAAATAAATTGCGCTTGTTATAATAAGGTTAGGTAAGTTTTCTAAGATTCTTTTGGTGCAAAATTAAGAAATTTTACATTAACATTAATGAAAAAAAATTATCTTTAAACGTATGAGAGAAAATTTTAGAAAGGATTTAATTTTAAATGAGTTCTTGCTAATTGACTAGTTTTACATATTCGGCACGACATATATATCTATATATATATATATATATATATATATATATATATATATATATATAGATATATATATATATATGTTAGTGTTCTTCCAATGCCTCTGTAATTCTGTGACTGGTTTAGTAACTGTGACAAGCGCGAACTTCAAGCTCTGTATCGATGATGGTTTGGGATGTGCAGGTGATGATGTTCCATAAACTTTGTAATCTTTTATGATGTGCGATGTGTTACTAGTCTAATTCATGGTGTTCTACTGCCTCCTTAATGCCAAGGAACTATGTCCGCATTCTTCAAAGCCTCTTGGGTTGTCTTCTAGATCTAAGCTCGTTCCCAGAAGTACTCGTGCTGGAGGTATTTTGCACTTCTTTATGAATAATGAATTCCACGAATCCGGTCCAGGAGCTGCACTGCGAGTGGGCATGTTTTCTAGTTCAAGACAAACAATACCATACTTGGCCATCAAAACCCCAAATACCAGACCTGGTCTTCAAGACCACACAGACACTAACAACCATTCACCCTTCCCTCAATTACCCTCAGATGAAACGAGCATGTGAGGGCAGCAAGCATCTGAGGGGAGTCGGGGAGAGGGGGGAACACCCCTATAAAGCAAGGGGAAATAGAGTGAATTATGAACCAGGAAGGAAGGAAGGGGAATGGGGATGAGAGGGAAAGTGGGGTGAGTGAGAAGGGGAGGGGGGATGAGGGGAGTATGGACAAGCGGTTGGCTTTAGGGAAGGAGTACAGGAGCAAGGGGGGGAGGGAGGGGTCAGGGGAGGTGGTCTTTCCAGAGGAGGGATCTGGTGAGGGTAGAGATACGATGAGGGGAGAGAGAGGGGTTAAGAACATCCATTACTCGAGGTCAAATATGAATGTACGTCTGTAAGGCCTTGGGGAGAGGGGAAAGGGGAGGGAGAGGGGAAGGAAAGGGGAAATGAGGAGGAGGAGGGGTGTTGCGAGAAGGGACGACGGGACACAGCTTGCAATAACGAGTGGGGACTTCTTGAGGGGAGGGGGAAGGCAAGAGGGGAAAGGGACGGTTGCCAGCTAGGGGGGAAAGGGGAGGGTGGGAGGGGAAAATGAAGGACATTGTATCAAAAGTCCCCACTACCAGTACCCACAAGTCCCCACAAGTCTCCATCACAAGTCTTCAAAAGTGCCCACCACAAGTTTATTTCACAAGTCCCCAAATTCCCCACCTCAAGTCTCCGCCACAAGTCCCCACTGCAAGTCCCACCACAAGTCCCCAAAAGCCCCCACCACAAGTCCCCGCCCGCCACAAGTCCCCCAAAGTCTCTACCACAAGTCCCCACTACAAGCTGGCTGTGAACAAAGGGGGGAAAACAAGCGCAGTACTGCAAATCAGCTTTGAATAATTTCCGCAAGACTGCAGTAGCAACAGTTGAAAGGATCCAGTTGCCCCAGGATGGCAGTACAACTCTCAACTTGAACATTAAAATAGTATAAAATACCGACAGGTTGTTAGGTAAGACATACGCAACAGTTAGGTATCTTTATTTCGAAACGTTTCGCCTACACAGTAGGCTTCCTCAGTCGAGTACAGAAAAGTTGATAGAAGCAGAAAAGACTTGAAGACGATGTAATCAGTCCATCACCCTTAAAGTTTTGAGGTGGTCAGTCCCTCAGTCTGGAGAAGAGCATTGTTCCGTAGTCTGAAACAATATGGAGTAGAAGTGACAGGATGGAGCCTTATATAGCGCCAGGAGGTGAGACGTAGGTCACTAGTAGAACGCAGACACTGCAACACAAGGGTATCTTGGTACAGACCTGAAATCAACTTCGACAGCCTCTACTAGTGAGAACGGCTGGATTTGAGAGGGACCTGACCTCCCAGCATCTGCGTTCTACTAGTGACCTACGTCTCACCTCCTGGCGCTATATAAGGCTCCATCCTGTCACTTCTACTCCATATTGTTTCAGACTACGGAACAATGCTCTTCTCCAGACTGAGGGACTGACCCCCTCAAAACTTTAAGGGTGATGGACTGATGACATCGTCTTCAAGTCTTTTCTGCTTCTATCAACTTTTCTGTACTCGACTGAGGAAGCCTACTGTGTAGGCGAAACGTTTCGAAATAAAGATACCTAACTGTTGCATATGTGTCTTACCTAACAACTCTCAACTTGCAACAACCAGCTCAAGGACACCAACTCTCACAGTGGAAATTTTAATGTTGCTCAGAGTGAGAGAATGACCATGAACAACACTCACTGAAGCATGTATGAATTTGGTCAATAGTTGGTAATACTCCATTACCTCTCTTTTTTTCTTACACAGAGTTTGACAAGGTTAAGGATCCCTAGCTTTATTGACAAACTGTTTACAGGTTAAGGATTCCTAACTTTATTGACAAGCTAAGAGCTGTTACCTACATCAGCTCATTTGAAAGCATTTTTATTGTTATGAAACATACAAGGAACAGGATGAAGTTGGAGCCATCTGTGGGCCAGCATTTTTATCTGAGTTTATCTCGTTGACATCATTATGCTGTACGAATGTGTTCCATACTCGAGTCATCCTGGGGATAAATGATCTCAGATGAAGTGATGTTCTGGAGAAGGGTACAGCCAGATTGAAGTTGCTGCTTTCTGCCCGTCTTGTGGTATAGAAGCTTGCTTCACGCTGTCCTTCCTCTCTCTCTCTCTCTCCTCTCTCTCTCTGTCTCCTCTCTCTCTCTGTCTCCTCTCTCTCTCTGTCTCCTCTCTCTCTCTGTCTCCTCTCTCTCTCTGTCTCCTCTCTCTCTCTGTCTCCTCTCTCTCTCTGTCTCCTCTCTCTCTGTCTCCTCTCTCTCTGTCTCCTCTCTCTCTGTGTCATTTGGGGACTAATGTTTGAAAAGCGATCACGAAAAATGGCAAAACGTGAATTTTATCGAGAATTTCACTAATAAACAACAGGTCATTAAATGAGATTAGTGCAAAAGCTGAAGGACCAGGCAGGTATAACAGGGAAGGCACTGCAGTGGATCAGAGAATACCTGTCGGGAATACATCAGCGAGTCATGGTACGTGGCGAGGTGTCAGAGTGGGCGCCTGTGACGAGCGAGGTTCCACAGGGGTCAGTCCTAGGACCGGTGCTGTTTCTGGTAGTTGTGAACGACGTGACGGAAGAAATAAACTCAGAGGTGACTCTGCAGATGATGTAAAGTTGATGAGAAGAATTCAATCGAACGAGGACCAGGCAGAACTACAGAGGGATCTGGACAGGCTGCACGCCTGGTCCAGCAACTGGCTCCTGAATTTCAACCCCACCAAGTGCAAAGTCGTGAAGGCTGGAGAAGAGTAAAGAAGACCGCAGACAGAGTAGAGTCTAGGGGGGCCAGAGACTAGAAACCTCCTTAAGGAAAAGGATCTTGGGTTGAGTATAACACCGGACACATCTCCTGAGGCGCACATCAACCAAATAACTGCTGCAGCATATGGGCGCCTAGCAAACCTAAGAATAGCAGTCCGACATACCGTGTATGTCAGGCCCACATTGGAGTATGCAGCACCAGTTTGAAACCCACACCTAGCCGAGCACGTACGGAAATTAGAGAAAGTGCAAAGGTTTGCAACAAGGCTAGTCCCGGGGCAAAGGGGCATGTCCTACGAGGAGAGGTTAAGGGAAATCGACCTGACGACTCTGGAGGACAGGAGAGATAGGGGGGATATGATAACGACATATAAAATACTGAGAGGAATTCACAAGGTGGACAGAGACAGGATGTTTCAGAGATGGGACACAGCAACAAGGGGTCACAATTGAAAGAATCAAATGAATCACAGGAGTGTTAGGAAATATTTCTTCAGTCACAGAGTTGTCAGAAAGTGGAATAGTCTGGGAAGTGATGTAGTGGAGGCAGGATCCATATATAGCTTTAAGAACAGGTATGATAAAGCTCATGGAGCAGGGAGAGAGTGACTTAGTGTCGACTAGTAAAGAGGATCAGGCAGGACTACAAAGAGACCTGAACAGGCTACAAGCCTGGTCCAGCAACTGGCTCCTTGAATTTAATCCCGCGAAATGCAAAGTCATGAAGATCGGGGAAGGGCAAAGAACACCGCAGACACAGAATAGTCTAGGTGGCCAAAGACTGCAAACCTCACTCAAGGAGAAAGATCTTGGGGTGAGTATAACACTGAGCACATCTCCGGACGTACACAACAACCAGATAACTGCTGCAGCATATGGGCGCCTGGCAAACCTGAGAACAGCGTTCCGAAACCTTAGTAAGGAATCGTTCAAGACACTGTACACTGTGCACGTCAGGCCCATACTGGAGTACGCAGCTCCTGTTTGAAACCCGCCCTTGATGAAGCACGTCAAGAAATTAGAGAAAGTGCAAAGGTTTGCGACAAGGTTAGTTCCAGAGCTAAGGGGAATGTCCTATGAAGAAAGGTTAAGGGAAATCGGCCTGACGACACTGGAGGACAGGAGGGTTATGGGAGACATGATTACAACATACAAAATACTACGTGGAATAGACAAGGTGGACAAAGACAGAATGTTCCAGAGATGAGACACAGAAACAAGTATTTCTTCAGTCACAGAGTTGTCAGGAAGTGGAATAGCCTAGCAAGTGAGGTAGTGGAGGCAGGAACCATACATAGCTTTAAGATGAGGTATGATAAAGCTCATGGAGCAGGGAGAGAGAGGACCTAGTAGCACTCAGTGAAGAGGCGGGGCCAGGAGCTGAGTCTCGACCCCTGCAACCACAATTAGGTGAGTACACACACACACACACACACACACACACACACACACACACACACACACACACACAGTCTATGGTAAAAGCTCGTGAGGTCAGGTGTGAGGAAGAAAGGGGAGGAGAGAGGAGGGGAGTTAACGGGACGGGAAAGGTGGTGAAGGAACTGGAAGGTAGGGAAGGGGAGGGGAAGATAGGAGTAAGAGGGAGAGGAGAGGAGGAACAGAGAAGAGAAAGGGTGACGAGATAGGAAGGAAGGAAGGGAATATTTGGAGAAAATGTAGAAAGAAAAGGAGGCGGTCACCTGAAGAAGATTTTAGGTGGTGTCCTCGGGGATGTGGGGGGGTCAGTCCCTGACCAGGACTCTTGGTTGACGGTCTGATCAACCAGGTTGTCCAAGACTCCTGGTTGATGGTCTGATCAACCAGGCTGTCCATACAGTGCACTACGGTCCGTAGTGCACTGTATGGACAGGCACTTTCATAAGAGCTTATCAAGTTCCTATTTGAAGACAGTCACGAGTCTGTTGGGGATTCCCCTTATGTATGAATGGAGGCTGTTGAAAAGTCTTGGTCCCTTCACACTTATGTTCTCTCTCGTTGAATTTTCCATCGTCTGCAGAGCCTCTTGCTCTCGTAGAGAGTGATTTCAGTGTGCAGGTTGGGGATCAATCCCTGAAAAGTTTTCGATGCATCTTTCTCGCCAACGTTGAAGGATTGGAATTCAAGAGACTTAAGGCTCTCCTAGTACCTTAGTTGCTTATCTGAATTTATATGAGCAGTAAAGATTCTCTGTACATTTTCCAGTTATACAGTTTAGCTTGTTTTTAAGTGGTGTTAGTGTACATCCATAATCCAGTTTCAAGAGCACAGGTGACTTACAGTGTAACACTGACCTGGCATCCCTTGTTCTGAGTGTTCTAGTTATCCATCTTATTAGTCTCCTTGAGTCTGAGACTGCAACACTTCTGTCATTCTTCAACATAACATCCTCTTACATTATCACTCTTAAGACCCTCACATTCCTCTTCTCCACTTTCTTTGTTTTCGACACAATTCCAGTTTTTAATTGTTCAGTTTTCCACAGCGGAGCAGCTGAAATTTGTCCTCACTTAATTTCATATTGTTACCATTGGCTCACTATAAGACTTGGTTAATATCAGCTTGAGACTGACTGTCTTCGGCGGATACTCCTCTCATACAGATTCCAGTATCATCTGCAAAGAATATTACAGTGTTATGAATTATGTCTGTCTATGTTGGATATTAAAGCGCGAAAGATAAACGGTATGAGTTCTGAGTCTTGAGACACAGAGGTTTTCACCGCATTACTTTTTTATTCGAATTTGTCGACTCTTACTGTCTGCGTCAGTTTTGTTAGAAAATTTAAATACATTTGGCCAGTTTTCCAGTTACTCTTTTAGCAAGCATATTCTTTGGTGTCACACCACAGTCACACTTGGTGAAGACTTTTACAAAGTCTCTGTTTACATCTGAATTGTGAATGTCTTCCGGTACATCAAAGTCCAGGTTGTATTATTTCAGCAATTGTAAGAGGCAGGAGCGACCCACTTTAAATCCACATTGCCCTAAGTTAAGCAACTGTTGTGATTCCATGTGATCAACTAGCTTACTTTAAAATTTGTTTAATAAGATTTTGATAATATGGAACATTAGTGCCACCATTTTTTTTGTTTGTTTGAAATTATTCACTGCCATCGTTGTGGAGTCAGGCTATATCAGTGGCTTTAAGTGACTGTGGGATGATTCATCAGTCTAGTCGCCGTCTTCGTAAGATATTTACGGTACGTGATAATGGTTTGTGGCAATTCTTGGAGTTCGACGAGTCTGAGCCTGGGGCAGAGTGCACTGGCATACTATTAGTGTTTTTTTCGAAGTCGAGTGGGGTTATGTTTTGCCAGAAATTTTGGAAATGTTGTCATAGTTTTTAGGTCTCATTCATAAGAAAAATAATTTGGACTTTCAGTATTTAGTTTGATTAACGGCTCGTTGAACACCGAGTCATACTGTAATTTCAGTATTTCGTTCATTCTTTTCCTTCAGTTTAAGTTCCATCTCCTTTAAGCAAGGACACAACACTGAATGTGTGTTTTTTTGCCCAGAATTTTCAATTTGAGGAAAAGTATTTTGGATTTTTTTCCAGAGTTCATTAACATTTCTCTCTCTCTCTCTCTCTCTCTCTCTCTCTCTCTCTCTCTCTCTCTCTCTCTCTCTCTCTCTCTCTCTCTCTCCTAGACTCTGTATGATGCATTCAGTTTTATCACGGTGTTTTCCATCTCTAACCAACATTTCTTAGTCGTTCTTGAGAAAGAGTAAGAACTTTGAGAAGTTCAGCGCTTCTTCGTCTTCGTCTGTAGTAAGAATGCCTCGCTCTCTAACCTGATTTTCTCTTCTATTCTAAAGGTAAGAGTCTGAAGCACACTTCTACTGCCACTGAGCTCTTCCTCTCAGTGGTTCAAATCCATGCTCTCTCTTCCCAGCATATTTTAGTAAAGCCACAGTTTAACCCAGCTAATGCAATTATATTGTTGGTGTTACATTTACTGCATACAGCGTCGTGACTGGTTGTGTTTTACTGGTGCGGACGGGTACGCTTGCAGGTCTGGACGTCAGTTAGGGTGTGGTCTGAGTTGGTTGTATACAAAAGACATTATGTTCCGAACCAGATTCTCATTATTTGTGAATGTAAGGTCAAGGGTAGTTTCTAGTGAGGTCAATTGCAATATCTGCTGCCTCAAGGCCAATTTATCCCAGAGTCCTTAGAGTTTTTTTGTGTGTGTAAGATTACTCATCCAGACTGGCTCCTGAGATTCTCTCTGATGTAACAAAATTTGCTACAATTCTGATAATTGTTGATCTTGATCATCCCACCTTTTCCCTTGTTGATCAACCCCCTTTCCCTTGTTGCTAAGGCAACTAATGGCTCTGCCGAGACAACCAATGGCTGTCTTTACAATCCAACATTACTGACAGACGGTGCAACATTCTTGTCATTTCCCATCATTTTTTATCGCTTCCTTGACACACACAAAAAATCTTTGAATGGTTAATTGCCTGCTGACGTGTCTGGTACCCGCTGGTACCTACCGGTAGCTCTCAATGCTACGAGGACCCTACCACTTGTTTCTTAGCCATGAGAACATATGAAAGGAGGAACACTGCAGCAAGCCTACTGGACCATACTTGGCAGGTCTTTATCAAATACAAACGCACTAACAAAAATATTCGCCCAACCCGTTATCAATGTTACCCAAAGAATAAGCTTTGATAACCCTATTAACGCAAGTGCAAGTCCCACTCACATCCGACCCCTCACATTCATGTATTTATCCAACCTAAATCTGAAGCTACCCAAGGTTTTAGCTTCAATACTTGTCCAATCTTTGGACGAAGACCTACTTAGACTAGTGGATGGTACCACTATTACCCCGCCTCCTCCTGCTTCGCCTCACCTGACTACAGCATACAAGACACTGCTAAGGCCCTATGCTATACTTTCTACAAGACTGATGGACTGAACATATCGAATCCAGGCTGAGGGACTGATTACCTCTAGGCTGGAATACTGCTGTACATTAAAATCTCCATTCAAAGCAGGTGAAATCGCAGATCTAGAGAGTGTACAGAGATCCTTTACTGCGTATAAGTTCTGTCAAGCACCTTAACTACTGGGAACGCTTGGAAGCACTTGACTTGTACTCGTTGGAACGCAGGAGGGAGAGATATATCATAATCTACACTTGGAAAATCTTGGAAGGAATGGTCCCAAATCTGCACACAGAAATCACTCCCTACGAAAGTAAAAGACTGGGCAGGCGATGCAAAATGCCCCCAATAAAAAGTAGGGGCGCCATTGGTACACTAAGGGAAAACACCATAAGTGTCCGGGGCCCAAAACTGTTCAACAGCCTCCCATCAACATTAGGGGAATTGCCAATAAACCCCTGGCTGCCTTCAAGAGAGCTGGACAGATACCTAAAGTCAGTGCCGGATCAGCCGAGCTGTGGCTCGTACGTTGGACTGCGTGCGGCCAGCAGTAACAGCCTAGTTGATCAGGCCCTGATCCATCGGGAGGCCTGGTCATGGACCGGGCCGCGGGGGCGTTGATCCCCGGAATAGCCTCCAGGTAACCTCCAGGTAACCTCAAACTCTTCCTCTCCTTACACCTTTCTGCTTTGTATAAGACTGATGAAGCCACTGTGTGGCGAAACGTTTCTTCAGTAAAGATTCCCATGTGTTGCATAAGTGTCTCAATTCTTCAACTTATCGGTTTTCAAAACCATTCAT